>NC_139723.1:35385548-35539176 GCF_964211835.1 Anser anser | reverse complement strand
CTGTATGGTCTAACACAAAGCCACCAGTCCACTGATGGGATCAAATAGGATCCAGGTTAAAACCAAAACAATGTGGAGAACAATGGTTTCAAACTCAGTGGGGTGGGAAGTGGAAGGTATGTTAATCCTTTTTTTCTTACATGTACAATGTGACCTCAGGAAAGGAGAGTGGAATTCTCACAGGTCACCCACTGCTCAGCATGCCTACCAAGACAAAGATAAGGAGCCTAATAGCTCAAACCACAGAGAAGGACATAGGAGCTTATAAAAGCCAAAATTAAGTAGAGACCTGTTTTTACAAAATTTAAATTAAAGGAAAAAAAAAAACAGTATATGATTTGGGGGGAGAAACTTTACAAATGCCATTTCTCACCAGGTTTTGAGTACTGGGGAAGTACAGTGACAAGTACAGTGACAGAGGCTTGGGACTGCAGAAACCAAAATCCTCAGGCACAAAGAATGACCTTGGACTTATCTCTGTACGTAACACAGCTTCCTCTCATAGAAAGCAGAGACAATAATCCTGACATCTTTAGTAAAGCCCTTAAACTCTAGAAATTGTACTGTTGTGTGCAGCAAAAATGTATCCAGAGCCTGGCTCAGGGGCCTGGATCCCATCATCCTGGTTGAGACGGCTGCACATAGATTCTTCTGCAGAAAGTGTTGATATTCAACATGAGAAAGGCACATATAGTTTGGGGAGAGTACAGAAACAACAAATCCATTGGTCAAAGCAGGTCAACCAATCCTCTCAACACACCAGAAATCCAGCAAACATGGAGGGGATTTAGAGAACTCCATGGCAAATATGTCTTAAAAAACGATTCTGAGGAGAAGAGAGAGCATATTTTTAGGCAATACAAGTGGGGAACGTACCAGAGAAGGCATCCAGGTTCTTGTTCAATCATCTCACAAGCACAAATGTGGGCTGGATGGGATGTTCGACAGAACCTGGGAGTTAGGGGAAAATACAGTCTTGTGACTGATGCTGGAGAGAAAGAGCAGCTAATGAAAAGATGCAAAGACAGCTAAACAGCTAAACAGTCTCTGCAGTGATGGTCTAGACAGAAATGAGTAAGGCATAGAGTTGTTTTTTTTTAAGATCAGAGTGGTTTTTTTTAAGATCAGAGAATTTTTTTAGTAGTATGCACAACAGTTTTATTTCCAGGAGGAAGTAAAAAAAAAAAAAAAGATTGATTTTTGAGGTGTTATAAAGACTGAATAGGCAAAGTCTGAACCTGTTTGATGAGAATCCCAAATCAAAAACACTCATGAATAGTTTTCCTCCACCTCTATTATTATTACCGTTGCTGTTGCCGTTGTTGCTGTTGTTATTTCATCAGTTCTCATGGTTACATTTATTCTCCATCTGTCAAGGAGCTGCTGCAGAGCACAGATCCTCCGAGTATGTTCAGCTTCTTTGGTAACCCAGGGAGTTACAGCAGTACTTCATAGCTTTTTTTTTTCTCCCCTGGGCACCACAGAAGTGACATCCCTGAGACAGCATGAACCAGGTTTGATCTGTGGCTGCGTATCACCACCAAATTTTTTCCTGTTGCCGCCCTGTAAAGATTATTGTGAGCGGAATCGAAAGCGGCTTTGCTCTCAGACCCTTTGCCGCTTTTGCTTGCACAGGAGGATGAGCACATCCCACGTGGTCTCAGCACTCGAGGTAGAGCAGGCAAGACTGGCAGGTGAGAAGTAAGGGGCTTTTCATTGTACGTTGAGGTGCAGTGGATGAGGAGGTCGCTGGCAAACTGAGCATGCAACTCCACTGCGCACTTCTCCAGGCACTTCTGAGAACAGAACTGTATTTCGACAGGGTAAGGCTGAGCCTTGGTCAGGGACATCTCTTTGTCAAGAAGAAGTGGATGTTCCTTGTTTTCACACCAGCGGGAAGCAGAACACAATGTGAGCACTGCTATTGTCCTACCATGCATTGAATATGTTGTGTCAAGTAACACTCAACCTCAGAAGGCAACACTCAGACACCATTAAGTCTGCACTACTCACTCCACTTCACGTACAGACATTCAGCACCATTACACGAGACCCCTCAGCTTAGCAGGAGCTCCAGCAGCACTCTGTGCTTTTGAAGTGATACATGGAGTGAGCTCGTGAAAGATCCTCCATTACTGCACTCCCAAAACTGGGAGCCGTGGCGCACCGACCACCACAGATTTACGAGCCACAATTCACTCCACGGCAATCGCCCCCAGAAACTTTTAAGAGCTAGATCTAGCTAGCTATTTATAGAGCGACATCTGAGCACCCTCCAAGCCGCTGGAACAGCTGGGGGGTGACTCATTTTGTCGCTGGAACCAAGGGGTGGAATTTCAAAGTACCTGGCCACGCAGATCTGCACCCTTGTGCACCCACGGAGCAACAAAGGGTAGCATGTGCCTCAGGCCTGCACAAGGGGAAGTAAATCCATCCGTGTCAGTGGGGAGGTGCTGATTTATGCCAGCAGAAGAGCCAGTCCCTTGGGGGAACTTCACAAGTGCTTTAGTCACACATTCCAGTTCTTCAGGAAATTTCTTTTGCAGAGACACTGCAAAATGCATGTGTGTGCATGTGTGGAGCTCTTGTCAGTGCTTTGGAGCAAAGTTGTTTTTCTTTTCTGCCTCTGGGTGGGAATAATATTACCGTGGCTGCTTATGGGCTGCATCCCAGGTATTCAACCACAACGTCTTGCCCCACCCCACTTTTGGGTCCATGCTCTGTCACCACCCCCCTCTGTCCATGTTCATGCTCCCTACTACATCTGCACTTGCCAGGCCATCACCTTCACCCAGTACCCGCACTCTCTACAACCTCTTGCCACCTCACATATCCTCCGTTTTCTCTTGCCCAATGCACCTTCTTCACCTTGTGTCCTGCACCACCTGCATGCCACATCTTTGCCCTGGAAACGCCTTAGGCAGCAGAGCATGGTGTGGAGCACAAGCTTAGTGCTACAGCTACCCACAGGAACAGATAATCAGAGGTCAGCAGCTCAGCTGCCACTGCATTGAGGTTAGGAAATATCATCCAGGAGATGTCCTTCCAGTACATTGGTTTTTCTCCCTTTTTGCAATAAACTTTTAATTATACTCGGAGTCTGACTGTATTTTTGCATCTTCCTGGAGATAATTTGACAGAACTCACCACCTTTTTCTGCATCAGCATAAATTGCTAGAGGAGGCAAGAGCTGTGAGTGAGAAAAAAAACACTGACAAAACTTATTATTATTTTTGTGTGTGTGTGTGTTTTGTTGGTATTGTTTTTTGTTTGTTTGTTTGTTTGTTTTCATTTTTTATTCACTGAAAGAAACAGGCCACAGGCATAGAGTTGAGCAAGAGAGGTGTTATTGCAAGGGAACATTACAGTCCTGGGCATTGTCATCCTTGGATGTTCCCGAACTAGGAAAACCTCTGTGCAACAAGAAAGAATATGCAATATTCAGAAGAGAGAGTCCACTGACAGCTGAAAACTTTGTTTATGGCCTTCGGTTATATCCACTTCACTGCACCAAATTCTCTGGTGTTGCACAGATGTTGGCAAGATCCAGACAGAGGAAATGATGCAGCTTTCAGGCAGGAGCTGGTTGTAGGTGGCATAGGGAAGGGAAACATTAGCAGCAGGGTGCTTACAGGTCTGAGGGCATGTTCCAGATCCCTGACACATTGGTATTTTTCAGCAGGACATCATGAAGTGCATGCACTTCATCAGGATCCATTGTTTGTGTGATTCCCTCACATTCCCCTTGGGCTTCAGAAGGTGAGAAACAGAGCCTAATGAGGTCATGGAAAAACACAGAGCAACACTGCCTGACATGCTCTGCCTTTCCTCAGCCTGCGCTGTTTCTGTAATCCTGACCTCATCCCTTTCTCTGGTGTCCAGCCTGGATCCAGAGATGGTAACAGAAGCTTGTCATCTCAGTTGTCTGCCACTTACCAAGGCTCAGGGAAGTTGTTGGTGTGAAGGTGATGATTCCCTGCCTCCTCTGCTACTGTGGTGGAGGTGCTGCCAAGCTTTGAAGTCCCCTTCTCCCTGCCCCTCTGCTCCAGGACCACAGAGGTGAGAGGACACAGCTTTAATCCGTCCTGTTCACTCTGCTCCTGCCCTCTGCATTAGTTTGAGTAGAAATCGGAGAAGATGGATTCCTGCCACCGGGTATTGATTTCACTTTAGTTAAGTCTCCGGTTGTAAAAGGGTATCGGGTGTCCCCTGAACTGAGACAGGCAGATTTGTGGGGCTGGGTGAAACCAAGGGATGCACAAGAAACAAAACAGAAGAGCATGGCACCGGCCTCACAGCGGGTCTGAGGAGCGGCAGTCCCCAGGCAAGGCCCTGCCAGCTGCAGCTCAGCCACGACCAGGCCCATGCTGCTGGTACACAGCTGAGGGAGGTGTGTGCAAGCTCCCACAGAGGAAAACCTGGGGCCTCTTTCCATTCTCCATCACCTCAAGCTTTGCTCCTCAGGTGCTGACGCGTGGTCGGAGGTGCTGAGCTGCTGCAGGCATCCAGCGCCAGGCAGAAGGTGCAGAGGTCCCTCCCAGGGGCAAGGAAGGAAACCACGTTTCAGTCAAAATTAAAATCTTCTTTTTCAAAACGGACTTTCAAAACAGTGTGTTATCTCCAAAAAACATTAAAGCCTATCCCTGTCAGGACTTCAAACCACTGAAACCGATTGTTTTGATTCACAAGTAGATTCCAGCCAGAACAATCCTCGTGCACGGCAGGTTTTGCGATTCCTTGAATCAGCACCTCCTAGCAGAAAACCCTGCCTTTGGAAAGCTTCCAACCACCTCCGCTGCAGAGACGGCACTCAGGGCAAATCACACTGCCACTTCAATGCTGAATCACAGTTCAGAGGGAGAGAGAAGCCCAGAGGATTTCCAGAGCAAGTTGTCCTACCACGCCCTCACTGCAAAATTGTTTTCCCACTTCCAGTTCTTGCAAAGGGCAACCAGCACTGTTGTGAGTGTTTACGTTGTTGCTTTCTGCCAAATTAACATGATCGTGCTATTCACTCTTACCACCTTAGGGACTTCTGGATAATGCTAATTACTTGCAAGAAACAGCCTTAGAAGCACTAAAAGGAACCAGGATAAATGGTTTCATTTCACTATAACTTCAGCGAAAAACTCCACTCCGACAAAAAAGCTCAAATTGTAAATTTTGCAAAAACACCAGTATTTCAGATACTTCCCAGTTTTGTAAAAGCAGCTAACTCTGAGCACTTATTTTGTTGTTCTTTGCTCTTTCAGACACCAGTCCATGGTTACTGTTGTATCAAAAAGCAGGCAGTGAGAAGTAAGAAACAGACTACTTAAAATACCAGGCCATGTCATGGACCAGGTTTACACAAACCTCTTGATAATCGCCTGCTTTTCAAAAGTCACCCTTTGCCTACCTTGAGCTGTTGAGGGATTTACTTTCACTGTATTCCAGTTGTGTAAGGCAGCAGAGTCCCCACTGAATTAAAGACAAATCATTGCGTGGTGTAGAAGAGCAAATACCATTCATCTGAACTCTACCCCCAAGCCTGACCTTTAAGACTATTTTCCCTCTTTTGGTTGCATGCTGCAAGTCTCCATATATCATCATCACTGGGAAATATACAGTAGCTCCAGAGGAGGACAATCACAGGGAGACATCTAGGTAACTGAGACAGCGCACTCCTGTCAGAACCACAGCAGCTGCTGGGGGCAACTTCATGGTTTGAATTTATGCACATGTAAATTATCATCATTATGTGGATGTTCTGGTGGGTACACAAACCAGAAAAGACTTTTCAGGATTTTTTAAATTATTTTTATCATTTTGTGGTGGAAATACTGAAAGAAGCATTTCACCCATGAGTTTAGCTGGGAGGGGAATAAAACTGGTGGAGTCCCTTCCAAAGTTTCTAAAAAAGACATTCCTTCAAAAATATTAAAATTACCATGTCAATGTAGGGAATAACACACTTCCTTAGACTGCCTGTACCTCCTTTAAATTAGAGTCAGAGAATCATAGAATGGTTTGGGTTAGAAGGGACCCTACAGACCATCTAATTCCAACCCCCTGCCATAGGCTGGGACACCTCCCATCAGACCAGGCTGCCCAAAGCGCCATCCAGCCTGGCCTTAAATGCTTCATGTTGAGCTTCTCATCAACCAACACCCCCAGGTCCTCCTCAGGGCTGCTCCCAATCCATTCTCTGCCCAAGCGCTCCTTTATCCTTGGCTTTGCCCCAGCTCAGATGCAGGACCTTGCACTTGGCCTTGTGGAACCTGATGAGGTTCACACAGGCCCACCTCTCAATCCTGCCCAGGTCCCTCTGGATGGCATGCCTTCCCTCCTGTGTGTCATCCCTTCCCACACAGCTCGGTGCCATTGGCAAACGTGCTGAGGGTGCACTTGATCCCACTGTCTATGTCACCAACAAAGATGTTAAACAGCACCATGGTCTCAATACTGACCCTCAAGGAACACTGCTCGTCACTGATCCCTGCCTGGACATTGAGCCGTTGACCACAACTCTTTGCGTGTGACCATCCAGCCAATTCCTTACCCACCAAGTGGTCCATCCATCAAATCCATGTCTCTCTAATTTGGAGGCAAGGATGTCATGGGGGGCAGTGTCAAATAATTTGCACAAATCCAGGTAGCTGGACTTAGCTACTTGGGCTAGATAGAAAATTAGCTTTTCTAAACTTTTGCAAAACTTCTATTAACTTTCAAAAACAACAAGAAGAGGAACCTAGATATTGTGAACATAACATTTTTAATGCTGAACAGTTCTGAAGAAAAAAGAAATTACAATCATGAGAGGAATGGGTAAACCAATGGGGGAGCAGGGATCTCCCCATTTCTGCAGAGGCAGCTCCTCATGGTTGGTCTGAATGCCTTGTGCCTTCAGCTAAATGTTGGATCAGATTTGTGGCTGGTCTCAGCCTGCATTGCTGCATTAGGTCTTCAGCTCCCTGTGAGGATAAAGCACTTCTCTTGCCCGGGTGCCTTCCTACAGCTTCGCGCAGGCTGCAGCATCACGGCCCCAAGCCTCTGCTGAAATATGTGGTGCTGCCTAGGGGACTGAGTTTCCCAAGTCTTGTTAAAATCAACGTCTCAATATCCTTGAAGCTGTCTGTGAAGTTTTGGCCATGCTTCATCAGTAAGATAGGATGATATATACCATCTTGTAGTGGGAATATTAATTAGTTACTGTTTCTGAAGTGCCTTGAACATGAAAATCTTCTGTCTCATTGTATCTCTGTCTTTTCTTATCTTCAATAAGAGATTTCAAGCCTCTCTAACTACCCTGGCCAATATTTCATATAAACCTGGAGTGCAAATCCTACACTGACATCTTAGAGGGTAAGCCAAGCGACTATCATTCAAATATTTATTTCATGTGAAGTCAGAACATTTTGCACTTTCCTCCACAACTCTTTCAAAAACAGCTCATTTCTTCTTGCTGGAAGAATGCCCATGGTTCATTTGACGCTAAAGATAGGGCTCTGCTGTTTTCTTTTAAGTCAGTGATTGGAGGGTGGGGAGCAAAGAGGGAGTTAAGCTTTATTATGCTGCCTTGTCAAAAGGATACAACATTATGCAAAAGGAATGATGTGGAACAAAAATTGCTTTCTTTTCCATGCACTCTCTCTCGCTGGCATACAGATTTCAAACAATCTTCCTCTGCTTTGCCTGGTAGATTGGATTTCAGATAGCTGTGTCAATTAAGTGGTAGGCACTTTGTGCACCTTGCTGTCTCGATCTTCGAGGAAGCAGCAATCAGTTTTCTGTCACCCTCAAAATTTCCCAATTAATGAGGCAGAAGGGTGGTGCTGTTTGTTTATAAATCTATCTTAAATATGCATTTGATCTCTTCAGTGTTGGAGGAGTCTACAGTCTGGAATGAACAGTATTCCCTGGGAGTAAAGACCGGCACAGTGCTAAATCCACGGAGGGGCAAGTGCAGCACAGAGGCGCTCAGTGATTTGCCTGAGGTCATGCCACGATTGCATGGAGATACAAGGTCCTGGGCTTATAGCTTCCATACCTTCAAATGAGACAGACACAGAGGGAGCATGTGATTTACCAAGAGAAAAGAGGACAGCCTGTTGCTTTTCTCTGCGGCTTCACAGAACAGAACAGAAAGCACTGAGTTATGCCCCTCCTGATTTGTGTTTCTAACAACATGTCCCTACCTCCCAGTTGCTTGCCTCGCTGCAGCAGGATCATTTTATAGACAATAAAGTGATTCTCCTTGTGTGTTTATCAGCTCTGAACGTGGAATCCCTCATGGCTGAATGAGGCTTGCATGGAACGCTGTGGGAAACGTGTGGCAGGCTCCAGGAGAATTCCAGTGTTGAATGTGATTAGTTTCCCTATACCTCTGAGGAATACCACCAGGAAATTGCTAACACTGTAAATTGTCTCAAATATGCACTTACTAAAGCCTTTAAAGAGCAATTACTGTACGTTAACTGAACACCAATCAACTGTAAAAACAGCAGTTATGTGGGTTTAATAGGTATATAAAGGAGAAAATCTCACCGCCCTGCAATTAATTCTAAATCACATAAAAAGTGTAACTTGTACACTTATTGCTTATTAATACATAAAACATGTACAGCATGTTAAAACATTTAATTAGCACTTACATAATAGGCTAAAAGTTAAGTATCAAATTATCACTAAAATACTGTTGAGCTCTTCATTAAACACATGAAACAACCCCCCAACACGCAGTGTTCAGGTCGTTGTAGCAATTAGGTGCTTTCAGCTACTGCTCAGTAATTTTATGTCAGCAAAGTGTCCCGTGCTGTGTCAGGAGCAGTGATATATTGTTTGGTTTCACTGTCCCCAGAAGGGACAGTGGGAAGATATGCTCCTGAGCAAGATCTGCAGCTCTTGTCTCCTTGAAGCTGTGCTTAAAAATATGGCCAGTAGAAGATAAATTAATGACAAATCCCAAGGTGGAAAAATGAGGAGAGAGGTCAGAGCCTATCTGCAGTGAATGTCCCCACACAGCAGAGGAGGAGGTCAATGGTAAAAGGCACAGCCAGTGCAATCGGCAGGCGGGCTGATGGCAGAGGCCAGGGCAAAGGGGGCTGAAACCAGAGAGGCCTCCAGCATCGCCAGGAGGAGAGCAAGTGACTAGATACTGCAACAGGTGTTTGAAAATGTAGAAAAGGGGGACACCTTAGACTTGACTTAGAATCAAAATGGGTGCTCGCTAGGGTTCCCAAAGAGAAGGAAAATAATATCTGATACATGCCACTGGGAGCTCCAACCAACCACGCAGCCTGTTGACAGAAGGAAACCACAATGTAGGATTACCCTTTGTTTAGTCTAAATCAGCTGCCAGTATGCGCATACACCACATGAAAGGAGAAACCTGAACACGTTCCCAGAACGTCTTCCTGAAAAAGCCATCTGCTGCCCAAGCTAATGTTACCATCCTCCTCATCACAACGAGTTTTAAAAGGATAAATTCCATTTTCTGGGCAAGATAACATCCTCAGCTTAACAACACAGCTCTGAGCTGCCAAGTGCAGTCAAGAGGCTGGTTTCTTCACAGAGGCTCTCAGCTACTGCATGCAAACTCACAAGAAAGGCATGAGTGAGGAAAGGGATTGCAAGCAGCCAGCACGGGCCATCACTCCTGTGGGTCTCCAGAGGGCTGTGGGCTTACAACAGAGACTCAGAGAAGAGGAGGGATTGCTAAGGGTCAGCACCACTAGCATCAGATTAAGGCAAAGCTGCCAGCAAGCCGGAGGGGTTTACCACAAGGAAAGCTGTGCTGTCATGTTTCTGCACTTGCAGAAGGAGGTGGGAGAGGATGGGCACCCAGTCAGCCCCCCTGACTTCTGCAGGGCTGGTGTGGAAGTGCCTTGTCAAGGTGAAGGTCCAACAAGCAAGGGCCTTCTCTTAGCCCCAGTCATGTGAATGCATGGGGGCTTCTCACCAGAGAAGAGTGTCCCTTTCCCCAGAAGCTCCATTAACAGACCCCATGCAGGTGGGAAGATCTGTTTTCCCTCAGGAAAGAGGGAACTCACTAATTTTGCCTAAACTCTTTGACTATACTGTATTGAATTTTAACTCATCTTGAAAGTAAACTGGAGCCCATGGCAGCACAGCAGCTTTAAAGATATGTTATACAAGTGAAATAAAATCATGTCTTTCATGCACGGAATTTTAACTTAAAGCTTTTTTCCTCTTCATATAGATGCATCCATACACATACCAAGAGGACAGATTTAAATGAGAGCAGTTGTGGAACCAAGAGACGGATAGTTCCTAATCCCAACTCATGTCTTCAATAACTATCAGCAAAAGTACCAGCAGTCCTGATATCATCTAACCTGCAAAGTAACAAATGTGTGTCCTTATCAAGTGTTTGGACAACATGATGCCGCTCAAAGAAAACAAGTAGCTTGCCAAAGGAACATATTGCTCCTCTCCCCTGTAGCTGAATGTGTTTTGCAAGTCCTTGGAGTAAACTTTTTCTTTTTACACTAAGAAATGGAATATTCAGGTCTATATTCTTTATCTAGGGGACTTATTCTTGACCTGGCATTTGTTGCCTATCTCTGAGGTGGGTTTATTATCCTTCTGTGCACAGATGTGCACAGGAGTAGATGTTTAGTCCTTTTTTCCGGGCTGAACCAATTTTACTGTTAGTTTGGCTGGACCCTGCTCCATGATGCAGACACTCCCTCCTGGGTTTACATGCTTATTCTGGTTTAAAAAAAAAAAAAAAAATGGTAAGTGCTTCATGCTAAAGTGATGAACAAGGGCCCAACTTACAAGAGCTTTTGTCCCAGTTATGATAGACTTCCCCAAGACAATATTATTTCCTATTCTTCCTGCACCAGTTCTCCATCGAGTAAATGGAGCTATTGAAAGCTCTTCCTTCTCCAACACCAACACACAGCATTTTTGTCCCTCTGATGGTAAGATTTTTTTTAGATGAAGAGTTTGTGCTCTGTTCATACTACAGCAAGCGCTACAAAAATACTTCTGTGGCATGACTTATGTATGCTATTGTCATGTGCAAAAAGAATAGTGTCTTGTTCCATTTTTTATTCTGTCCTCTAACTATAAATTACTCTGTCTGAGGGTGCACGAGCGACAGAGGATACTAGCATGAAATACTAACTGGCTTTTGCTGAAATTATGACTACCATTGCTGAAAAGAAGCATGAAAATTAAAATAATTGAAACACTTCATTAACAACAGAAGCCTTCCCAGTGCTATGGATCCTCCATAAAGCGGACTTTGAAATGGTGATAGGAGACATTTATAAATAGGTTTAAGCCCTTGTCTGTCACTGGAGTATAAACAGGAATTAAGGTTTAGGAATTTTGAATACAAGTTTGTACAACTCTTCCTGCTCAACTTCTTTGAGAGGACTCAAAGTCTAAATATTATTTATTTCATGAATGTAATTCAGAACACTTGAAAGCTAGTCAAGAGGGCAGTTTCACTACCTTTAAAAGACTGAAATCTCAGTATGAAATTGGACACAATATGGACTAACTAAAGCTGCACTGGAAACCTTCTGTTGGAGAAGCAAACAAGATTTATCACTCTTCACAGACAGCTAAAGATGTCTGGAAAACTGTGCAGTCCAACAATGAAACAGCTGCACAGAGAGGTTATTTAGGAACCATCAATTTAGATCTTCAGATTAGAGATGGATTCAAGACACAGGACTTTGATCAGGATTCAGACATGTTGTAAGTTTTTAGACTGACCTTCCATAGGGACTGGGCAGTATTCAGCTCCTAACTTCTCCAAAGTTTATGTAGAATTTGGATCTGAGAGTATAGTTTGCACCCAACTGCAGCTCCTAGAGGTCAGGTGCCTCGGTGTTGAAAAGAAGTACTTGAACCTTGACTCACTTCATCAGTGGCTTTGAGGTCTGTAAGGAAAAGCACTGTGTCAATATGGTTGACAGTCACAGGTAACAACAGCAGCGGACTGAAATTGAGAAGCTAGCTTGTGGCATGGCTCTGTGTGTTTACATTTTCTCTTTTCCAACATTAGCTGTCAGATGGCATTAGACATCTGGAAAATATAAGCATAATGGTCAGGTTCGAGATACGTAAGCTACCATAAAAAGGCAAGTGACCTACAAATACGTAAGATCCAACCATGAAATGAAGTCCTTGTTATTTGCAGAAAGTGTGACTAAAACTCAGAATCTGTCAGTAAAACTCTCATAAAGCAGAAACTCACCTGAGTGCTGGAGAACAGCTCTTTTGTATTACATGCTTGCTGTTTCCTTACAGCCTTTGCTAGTGTTCTTATCAGCTTGCAGCTCTCTGAATATGATCATTTTAATTGAGAAAACTTGAGGGCTCATACTATTCAAGGTTTCCCTTTGCAGGAAAATCAAAATGAACTCCTCTTTCATGAAAAGATTAGCCACCTGTGAACACAGCACTTTCCAGGTGGCTATATCTTATCAGGCTCCTACGTGCATGTGGAGCAAATAATGATGGAGTTTGGTCTCATCAGTATTACACCAAGGAGGAAATCTCCTGTTTATTTTTTTTTTTCTGAGGCCAAAAGACCTGCAGTAAGTGACTGAAGTCTTCTGCTTCAGGTGAATCGAGACACAAAAGAAAAGCAGACACTTCCCTGCCTGCAGTCAGAGAGATGTACCAGGAGGCCCTCTCAGTCACCATCACACCTATTATACAAACTCTCATGTTCACTCCTGAACTCACATCTCCTGGAAAGTAAGATTTTTGGATGTTTTCGAAACCACTCAGGTGCCAAAGAATTCCAATAGACCCCTGAAAACAGAAGTTTCACACTTCTAAAAATTTCAAGCTGCCATTTCAGCTGTTGCAAGGCAAGGAGGCTGCCAAGGAAGTAATGCGTTTGCTTACTTTTGCCACCATGTGTGTCATTAGCATATTGTTTGGAGAGCCTTATCCCTTATTCCTCTTTTCCATCTCTCTCTCAGGCTCTCCCAGCTTGCGCAGTGTTCCTGTGAGCAGCCCACCCACTCAGGGTCAACACCCATTCGATTTAAATTAATGGGAAAACAGCATTTCCTTTTCAACTTTCCAACTCCATTACATTGAAAGAAATCTAAGCTACAGCATGCCTGAGGGGATGAATGAGGTCCTAATTGCTAAACATGTATGTTAAATGGATTAAATAACAACATACATTTAATCCGATTATAAGAATGTAATTACACTTTTATTGCTGCTGTTAATTAATTACATAGGGTATGATATCTAGAGCTGATCGCCTGTTCCTCCTGCTTTTGGTGGATAGGACAGATGACCAGCCTGCTCCTGAGAGAAGGATCAGGCACATTCACATTCATTCACCCCTCCAAATCTTTTTTCTGTGTGTGAGCTGAAACAGCAGACATCCTGTTTGCACCTCTGCCCCAGAGCTGATCAGAAGGACTGATGAAGGCAAGGAAAACTACGCTTTTGATTGCCATGTGCGTTGTGTGTGGTCACAACTAGACACAGGCTAGCAGACAGCTCTGCTTGCTTGCCTTGCTGCACGCTCCACCCTACCAGGCCGGGACAGTGCCTGTGCAGTCTGTCTTGCCCATACACGAGCCTGGGCTCCCTGTAGCACCAGGAACCACGTTGACATTCTCACTCTCCTAAGAATAATAGCTAAACTCCTACCAGTTCTAGTGGGCCAGGGTTTTTCATCTGATTACTGGGAGTAACCCTGCAATGGAAAGTGGAATAGGCAATTACAGGAGCAGCTGGGGCAAGGGGGAAGCAAGCCTCATTTTCTGCCTGTTTTCTAGTAGAAGTCTCCTATAACAATAGCAAGAAATACCTTGTATGTAGCTGCAGCAAGATGGCTCAAAAGATGACTCAAAGACATTACTTTTTTTTTATTATTTATTTTATTTATTTTTTCTGCAGACAACATCCTTTTTAATGCCATCTATTTATTTACCTATGAGAAACCAACTCCTTTCTACTTCTGAATTATTATCATTACTTAAATCATGTGGTTTCAACGATCACATACCTGAGTTCCTGAAGAGTCTAAGGAGAGGAAAACATTCTCCGGACATAACACGTAAAACACTCATTGCTTTACAGAGCCTGCTGTCTAATTATCCACTGTTTCATACAGACCAAAACTACCACTTCTGTTACTGCAGCATCTCTGATAGAAGTCTTTGGTGACTCCAGTCTAAATGACTCCACAGACCCAAAGCATCATTTGGCTCAGGAGCTTAATATGATTTCCTTCCGCTGCAGAGAAAAGTTAAAATTTCAGTCCAACATTTTCAACACAAGCTAAATTAATTTGAGGCATAGCTGGTAAATATATTCCTCTCTTTAAACACTACTGAGAGCTCAGCGGAACAGCTGCAAAGAGACACATTTTGCTTAGATTTGGAAGTCATGCATGTACAGTTGGCTAGACTAAGCTAAGCTCTTCATTAATAGAAGAGTAAACTCAATAGAGAATTCAAGAATCAAGCTGAGCCATATTTGCTTTTACACTAAACTATTCAAAGAGGCAAATTATTTGAGAATAACAGAAGCACGTCTCTTCTCATTCCAGCAGATGACTTCATTTTTTCCTAAGCATCCTAGCTGAAATGAATCAACTGGAAATCTTGACAGATTATTTTATATACACAAAAAATGCTTTCTATGAACAACGTAAGAATAATAAGAGTTCACACAACTAACTTTCAGGATAACTAAAATTACTAAATTAACTTCAACACACAAAAATATTTTACTTGTCAACTCTCATCACAGAAACCAAGAGTTCAGTAAAATTTACAATGGAATTAGTAGTGAAAATACAACATATAATGTAAAATGAATGTGGAACAGGTAGAGCTCCTTATGTTTCTGAGCATAAAACTGTCTTCAGAATGGATTAGGATGAGATTTTTGTTAGGGACATACTATTCTCTTCCTGCTCACCAAGCAATATTCTGCTTTTTCCTTCAGGAGTCAAGCCCCTGACCTAGTCAGACACGTGATCTGATCAACTCTCCCATTCCTCCGTGGGACTTGATGAGATGCATTCCCAGGTCCTGAGGAAACTGGTGGATGTAGTGGTTAGGCTGCTGTCCATCACAGTTGAGAAGCCATGGCAGAGCAGTAAAGTTCCTACTGACTGGAGGAGAAGAAATATAACACCCATTTTTAGCAAGAGAAGAAAGGAGAACCCAGGGAAGTACAGGCCAGTCAGTCTCACCTGTGCGCCTGGCAAGACCCTGGAAACTAGGCTAAGGCACATGGAAAATAAGGAGGTGACTGTTGACAGCCAACATGGCTTCACTAAGGGCAGGTTGTGCCTGACAAACCTGGTGGCCTTTTACTATGGGGTTATAGCACTGGTGGATAGGGGAAGAGCAACTGACATCATCTACCTGGACTTGTGCAAGGCATTTGTCATTGTGCTTCATGATGCCCTTGTCTCTAAATTGGAGAGATGTGGATTTGATGGATGGACCACGCAGTGGGTAAGGAATTGGCTGGATGGTCACACGTAAAGAGTTGCGGTCAACAGCTCAGTGTCCAGGTGAAGACCAGAAACAAGTGGTGTTCCTCAGGAGTTGGTACTGGGACTGGCGCTGTTTAACATCTTCGTAAGTGACATGGACAGTGGGATCAAGTACACCCTCAGCACGTTAGCTGATGACACCAAGCTGTGTGGGAAGGGATGACACACAGGAAGGAAGGCATGCCATCCAGAGGGACCTGGGCAGGATTGAGAGGTGGGCCTGTGTGAACCTCATGAGGTTCCACAAGGCCAAGTACAAGGTCCTACATCTGGGACGGGGCAAAAATAGAGGCTGGGCAGAGAATGGATTGGAAGCAGCCCTGAGGAGAAGGACCTGGGGGTGGTGGTTGACAAGAAGCTCAACATGAGCCAGCACTGTGCGCTTGCAGCCCAGAAAGCCAACCGTATCCTGCCTGCACCAAAAGCAGCATGGCCAGCAGGGCCGGGGAGGTGATTGTCCCCCTCTGCTCTGCTCTCGTGAGACCCCACCTAGAGCACTGCCTTCAGCTCTGGGGACCCCAACACAAGAAGGACATGGATGTATTAGAACAAGTCCAGAGGAGGGCCATGAGGATGATCAAAGGGCTGGAGCAGCTTCCTATGAGGACAGGCTGAGGGAGTTGGGGTTGTTCAACCTGGAGAAGAGAATGCTCCGGGCAGACCTTACGGCAGCCTTCCAGTGCCTAAAGGGGGCCTACGGGAAAGCTGAGTAGGGACTCATTGTCAGGGGATGTAGAGATATGACAAGGAGCAAAGGCTTTAAATTAAAAGAGGGTAGTTTTAGATATAAGAAAGAAATTCTTATACTCTGGGGGTGGTGAGGCACTGACACAGCTTGCCCAGAGAAGCTGTGGATGCCTCGCCCCTGGAGGTGTTCAAGGCCAGGCTGGATGGGGCTTTGAGCAATCTGGTCTAGTGGGAGGTGTCCCTGTCCATGGCACAGTGTTGGAACTGGGTGATCTTGAAGGTCCCTTCCAACCCAAACCACCCTGTGATTCTATGATTCTGCTAGCAGAAAAGAGTTCTCAAATGTAGAAGAAAAGCCAATAGTGCTACCTGACTCTTAGCTGCACAGTCCATCAGTCCATCCGTTGCTACACAACGGAGTACATTGCACGAGAAGTTATTTGTTCAAGCTTTTTTTTCTTGATGTTTTCATCCTTATTTTTTTCCTCTTTTTTTCCTTTTTTTTTTTTTAAAGTCGACAGAACTTTGGATGGGATTCTTCCAGTTGTAACAAGTGAGAATGCTGGTTCAATCACAAAAGCAAAGCAAAAACAAAACCCCACCACACTGACACTATTTTTTTTTTCGTATTTCACTTGATTTGTAGCATATTGTGGGAGTGCTGGAGAAAAGGAATTGTGAGATCCAAGGCTGAATTAATTAAATAGTTTGGACCGAGAGGAATCCCAGAAGCACAGAGAGATATCTTCTCCTATTTGATAGCTGTTTTCTACATCTAAGCGCTGTTCAGTGCTGTCCCTTGCTAATGATGAAAATAAACCCACACAGAAAGTCTGCTAAAAATTTTCTTTGATCCTGCCATGAGATTGTTACCGTAGGAGCATTACATCACTGGGCATATATTTGTATGGAAGTAATGCCTTTTGGTTAAAAATGAGTGGACATAAGATAGACAAATGCTGAGTTCAGAGAAGAGCTCATGAGTCAATGAGCACCTCCTTAAAGTATTTCACACCAAAATCACGGACTTGCAAAATGTCAGGGGAAATTTATCTTGAAATAGGAAATGGGCCTGAAAGGGATTTTTGGAGGTCTCTGGTCTGACCTCTTGCTAAGAGCAGAATTATTGCCAACGCTAGACTAGGTCAGTCATGGCTTTTATGTGTTTGAAAAAACAACAAGGGTGAAGATACCATATCCTCACTGGATGACCTGCTCCATTGTTGTCCCACTCCGCTGTTCAGGAAGCTGTCCTGTTACCCTATTCAAATTCCTTCTCCCTTTATATCCACACTCACACAACCTGCATGACTGATGAATCAGACTTCCTTCTCTTCCTGCACCCTTGCAAAAGGTGTACTGCATTTCCACATACAGGTAAGTAACTGCAGACACAGCAGGAAGAATGATGCGTTCAACTAGGTTCTCCAAACCTCTATTGATCCAAATAGGCATCAGTCTTCTTTACCAAAAATTTGACCAGGATGCTCGCTCTTTTACTTATGCCCTCCAGTCCCACCTTTGACTCATGGGGTTATTTGACGCCACCCATTTATCTGAGGGCAGTCTGATAAGTGACAGACAAGACAACATCAAAAGGTCTACTTGTTGCATCCTGGGAGGACTGTAGCCTTCAACGCTGCAGGTTGCACTCCAGACTGCTCAAACTGGAATCCCTGTTTCCAGTGGCACTTGGTGTGGGGGCAGTGGAATTAACCACTCTGCAAACAAAGAGAGGTTTCTGTAACATCTTAAGCCTATCTTGGATTACACATTCCCCTTTTCCAAAATCTTCTTACCCAGAATCATTTCCTGTTCAGTAATCTGGTTGCTTTGGAGCCAGACAGTTGGCTCTCATGGTGGAAAAGTCCTGTGTTATCAGAAAAAAATATTGAACAAAATACACTTCAGGGTAGGGAGGAGAGGAGAAGCTTGGGGTAGTTTTCACTGAAATGTACCGAACATCTGCAATTGAGATATTTTTCTTGATATTGAGATATTTTCTTGAAGCCAGGAGACTGACTTTCACTGTTTAAGTTCACATGAAGTCTTCCATAAGACACCAGTTTCCAAGATAACTTAGGTACAAGTATCACATAAGTCCCACTCATTTTGCAAACAGTAGATTGTCCACTGAAAGCCCTGCAGTACTGGACTTACAATCTTTTCTGTGACATTGCCAATCCTCAGTTTTGGTCTCTAAATCACCAGGTAACCTGTGGCCTAGGCTGCTCAACCCAACTCTAGGGAGGTTGTGTGTTTGCAAGAGAGGGAGACTGTGGTCTCCCTTCCCATAGCAACTCCAGCAAAGCTTTTGCACCAGTGTGAGCACTTCAAGGCCAAATGAAAATGCCAGGAGTCAGATAGTAATAAGGTAGTAAACATTTACCCAGACTTCTTAAGAAAAGGAAGGACAATGAGCCTGGGAACACTGTGTGCAGAGCACCAGTTGTCCAACAGCATGAATGCTTGTTGTGAAGCCCAGGGCTCCCAGTTACCAAAAAAAAAAAAAAAAAAGAAAAGGAATTTCAAGTAGAGACTCATGATAGCAACTACTTCCTTTGCTTCTTCCTCTCCCAAAACATTAAGATGTATTTTAATTCAGAACAGGAATTTCAAGACAGGTGAGCCAGTCCCATTCAGCCAGAAACCTGCAACTGGGAAGGGAAAACAGAGGGCTTTATTTCAATTTCACTTACACAAACCTGCCACTGAGGTGAATGGGATAACAGAACTGTAATACTCTAGAAATCATCGCAAGGTCTTTCATTATGTCAGTCATGTAATTCTTGTTAGTGGCTGATCAATGGCAACCCTTTCTCTTTTCGAAGTGCAAGTTAGTTCTGGGGTAGAACATAGTGTGCAAGTTATTTGTAGGCCTCCCTCATGGACAAAGGTTTCCAGAGATCACTGAAAAAAGGCAATGTCTACAAAGCCTAAAATACATCATTTCCCCACCCCCCTTTTTTTTCCTTTTTTTTCTTTTTTTTTTTTGTATAGATAGGCTAAAAAATTAGTTATTTTAAGACACATGGAAAATAAGGAGGTGATTGGGTGGGGAAGGGGGACACTTCTGACATCTTTTCAATGTGCTTTTAAAAATCTATACTTAGCAAAGAAAGATTCCAAGACAACACCACAAGCATCATTTAAGGTTTTCAACAGAGGAAAAGGCAAAAAATAATCCCCCTTGCCCCAGCTAACTGGGTGTATATTCAACTCTGATTAAGCACAGTCTCAGGTCATCAGATACTGGAGCATACAGTATCCCAACTCATGAAGAGACTGAGTTGATAATCCAAATAGTAGCCTGTCTCCATCTATTTTGATCCTTCAAGACAGACTGCAAAATTTCTTCATTTCTATGTTTGGGTTCAGGAGGAGTCAGCAGACTTTGGCAATATGCCCTTGTCCTCTAATGGATGTTGGGCTGGTGGATATGTAAGGCATTCTTCAGGGATGTGGCAGACCCCTCACCCCTATGTGAGCTAGATAAGAGTCACCCCACCCCACCTGTAAATCCAAAGTTCCCTTTCCATGAAATAGGGGGAGAAAGGATGAAGAGAGGAAAAAGGGATGCTTTACTCCCTCCCAGAGATGTTAAATGCAGAACCAGTCACATAGATATTTCTATAGTCCCATCATGAAAGTAGCCAATAAAGAACAACACACACACAGGCACACACTCTTAAAAAGTTTTTATTAATTTTCATTGTTTTTTTTTTTTAAAAAAAAACAAACCCGTCAGTGCAACAGTTCAGTATCCCCTTCCTATCCCCCATCAGTAAGCAGTAATTTTAAAATCAGGAAATACCGAGTGCTGAAGCCAATGGGTTAGCATTTTGCTATTTAATTCCTTCTGTCAAACTCTGAAAAAGTCCTCTGTATAAATTAAACAATGAAAAAAATGTTATTTTCAATTCTATGTCATTACAGTCAACAGAATCATAATAATGCATCTAAAATGTGTGTCCACAATATATCAGGTATACATTTTTGGGAAAAGAAAAAAAAGGAAAACAATATGACATTCTAAGCTTGTTAAAAGGATAATGGTCCCGTATGTTTTATTAACAGGTTAGCAAAACAAAATCCAATGGATTACAATATTTACATGTTATTTGAAAAATAAAGTAGTGATAAAAGCATGTCACAATCATTTATTTCTTTTTTTTTTTTCTTTTTCATTTTTGGTAACCATTGCAAACACCCAATCCAGGTATGGAACTGTTGAAATACATTTGAAATGAGGCCAATTAAAAACAAATACAGACACAAAATGTGTATTTATATTTGTCCCTCGAATGTGTTTTTCACATGACGTTCCCTCCCTACTTCAAAAAAAGGCAAAAAAATTGGAAAACAAAAATCAAAGGAATCCCCCTACCCCACAACTGATGAATCCTCAAACGCAAAACACCATGCTTCTCAAGTAGCACTTATTCTACAAATGCAACATTTTTGCCATCAATTTTATGTGAAGCTCTCTGGGACACCGTTTTCCCAGCAGCTTCCTCTTTTCCCCCCTCCCCCTCCCATAGATCCCCCCCAAAACAAACAAAAAAAAAAAACAAAGACACATGCATTTCTAAAACTAGGTTTCAGTCAAGTACTTTCTACTTTTTGGAAAGAAACTCTTTTTTGTTCACAATCAGAACATACCATGGGCACCAGATCCTGTATTCCCTGCTCAAAATCCCCTTGAGTTTGGTAGGCTTTCCATCCCAGGAAAAGTGCAGGATCAGCCACTTAGGTATGTAGGTTCCTATTCGTTCTACGCTGCTCCCCTCATGCTAAAAGCTAAGGAGGAGGGGAAAAACTCAGCAACTCCACCTTGAATCGAGTAAAGTAGTTCTCCAGGCTCAATGTCATATGTAACTATTACACCTCCGCTTGCAAAAAGATGTGTTAACAAACACCCCTCCCCTCCCACCACACCAAAACAAAAAAGAAAGCACGCACACCACGGACAGAAGAAAACAAGGCAGCCAATCTTAACAAAACGTTACTGGTGTGAGACTGATAGATGTTAATATGACAAGCAACAGAACGGTTATGAGGACCTATGTGTTTGGCCCGCAAGCTGCATAGCTGTGCTGTAAGTTTGGTTCTTTATTCTTAAAAAAAAAAAAAAAAAAAAAAAAAAAAAAAAAAAAAAAAAAAGTTAAAACATCTTTGTTATTTACGTATGTTTAAAATTAACAGCAACAACAACAGCAACAAAAAGTTCTATTCACAAGATCTAGTCTCCTTTCCCTGTCCCCCCTTGAAAAGAAATAATTCATTTTACATGACAAACTTAATTGTGCTGTATTTGTAACACCTCAGGCTGATAGAAAATAAATGTGGCAAACAAAACCGCACAATCAGTCACATGAAATCTATCAAATCCTAAAATTATAACTGAATACTAACAAACAGCTTACCTGGAATAAAGGATGACAATTCACAAACAGTTATCTAGGAATTAAAGTCTCTCTCTTTTTTTTTTGTTTTTTTTTTTACTAAAATAATTAAAAAAATCACAGTATTTTAAGAAATAAAACCCACACTGGGATTTTAAGCACAATTTGTTTCTTTCTTTAAAACTTTTTTCTTCCTCCATTCACCACCTTGCCCAGCAGTCTCTCTACATTTAACCACAATGACAACAGGTAGTACTGACAAATGCAGAGATCTCCCTTGGTTAATTTTGAGGTACTAGGAAACAGGTGACTGTTTTAAGCAAAGCAGTTTCTGTTTTGTTTCTGTTTTCTTTTTTTTTTTTTTTTTTTTCTTTTTCATTTCTAAAGCAGTTGCATTCAGTCTGGAAAAGCATTATGTATTAAAACTAGAAAAACGCACCAAAATTTGTGCGTTGAAAAGTTATCCCCTTACTTCTTCCAGGCTCACGATGCCTCCATTCACAAACAATCCAAGTCTCCACTGCAAAACACGTTGTGTAATGTAGGAATATGGGGAGTTTCTTCATTAGTCCAATATGAATGTAACTTCCCATTGTCAAGATCCAGAAGAAAAGATGCAGTGATGTAATGGAGCCACTTATTCCACCACTTAAATAACTTTAATACACACACACTCACACAGGTACCAGTGCTTTGAAAATAGATCATTCAGTCCTAAAAGCAGCTTTATTTCTTCCTTCTGCCCGCCCCGCCCGCCCACCCCATCCCACTCATCACTGTTCAAGTACGTTGGTTAAAATCACACCAAATGCTTATTCGTTTTTGGCCTCCGGGTTTTCTTGGAGAGGTTTGTCAGCAGCTACCACACTGACTACTGTTTCACTGTTGTGGGAATAGTCCAGCACCATTTTCTCAATGCTTTCTTTTTCTTCTGGCAGTGTGCTAACAGTCTCCTCCACATCCTCCTTCGGCTGGCTGTCCTCGCTGGTCCCATGCTTACTTTCATTCAGTGCCCTGAAAGCCAAGCAGCAGAATACAGAAACACTTGCAGTCAGTACAGAGAACAGCAAAGCCAATCCATGCGTACCACAGAAGGAGGAAAAACAGACTTCTTCCTAAAAAAGTTGACACAAGCAGCCACACCTTTGCCACCTCATGCTTAAGAGGAGAGGTAGTGGAATGAAGCTGCCAGTGGGACCCATGACATTAGAGCTCAAAGAAAGGCACAGGAAAAGAGTACTTTTCCCAAAGAGTTAATGATCCAATAAAACTTTTTCTAGCTTTCAACATTTCAAATACTCTTACCTAGGTAGACAAGATTAAGGGTATTAAGATTAAAGTATTTTTCACCCTGCCACAGTTAAGTTACAATATTGTATTTAAATGTCTTCTGCAGGACAGCAACCTTGAACAAGTTCTGTTCTTTGAAGAAACTCTTGTCAGCAAAGACATCTGTACTACAGAACTGATCTTCATCAAGAGAAGGAAAATTAAGCGTTCCAGAGACAGCTATCTTATCTGTGACGCGTATCATCCCACGGTGTGCAAACTGTTGACAAAGATCTTTGCTATGAACTTCACTATGCTCATTTTAAGAGGAGTTCATTACAAATTTAACTCCCCTTTAAGGTCTTACCGTAATTTCTCTGCACATAATTCTTTGCACTGCTCTACAAGTTTAGCTGCAAGCATGCAATATAAACATAGTAAGAAAGGCAAGAGAAAAAAAAATGGTGCTTCCTAGAACATTCCTCATATTTTTTTGCCGTTTTTAAGTTGCTCTACTGGCAGGCGAAGTCAACTGCACACTCTGCTGAAGTTATCCTGGGGCAACTATGTGGTATTCACTTAGGGATAGCCCTACAGTCTACAGCCACTCTGGGCTGTGCAGTTAAAAAAGGCTGAACTGGAAATTCTCATACAGAGACATCCAATAACTGTAGCAACACTTAAGATAGAATTCTTCCTTCATGTAAACATGTTTGCCTTCATCATGGGACTGGCTGGAAGGTGAGAATACTGTGGGGGAATACACTACTACTGTTACCTCTGGCTCTTTGGTGAAGGAGGGTAAACCAACTTACATGCCATGTCTCAGCACATGTCGCTCCCACTCAGAGCCTTCTGTAAATGATCGGCCACAGAACTCGCACGGGAAGCGTTTCTCTGGAGGACCAGTGTCAGAAAACATCATGGGATCTGGAAAAGGTCAGCACAGCCTGTGAATTTTTATGTCCCAGGGCAAGAAGGGACCACTGCGATCCTACTCTGATCCCTTCTGCTGCTCCAAGAGAAAAAGAGTATCTCTAAGAAGCAAAAGGACATACCCATCAATTATTGTGTTTGTGAAAATGCAATTTCTCCAAAACAAAATGACACTGCCAAGTAACATATCCCATCCTAAATCTTAGAACATATCTGCAAAGAAATGTAACAGAGTTACTTACTACACCCTGTCCTTGTATTTCAATAAATGAAGAGACTGTGGAGTTTGAATTCAAAACTAACACTGAGAGGAGTTTATGGTAAAAATGGCTTGAAAGAAAAATGAAAAAAAGCCCATCTACATTTCAATTTTTTGAATTGGTTGTACACAAACTCTGACAGCAGCCCTGAGGAGAAGGACCTGGGGGTGGTGGTTGACAAGAAGCTCAACATGAGCCAGCAGTGTGCGCTTGCAGCCCAGAAAGCCAACCGTATCCTGCCTGCACCAAAAGCAGCGTGGCCAGCAGGGCTGGGGAGGTGATTGTCCCCCTCTGCTCTGCTCTCGTGAGACCCCACCTAGAGCACTGCATTCAGCTCTGGGGCCCCCAGCACAAGACCTCTTAACATGGACCTGTTAGAGTGAGTCAAGAGGAGGCCACAGAGATGATGAAGGGTCTGGAGCACCAACCCAAACCATTCTATGATTCTGCGATTAACATGTGATCCTCAGAAGAAATAGACTGTTCATTATGAAGTCTTACAAGCTAGAGTATCTGTAAAAGTCTTGCATCATAACTGCATAGGTGTTTCATCCCATCCTAATCTTTTTATACGAAGGGCTTGGGGCCTCATTTGCAGAAGTGTCAAGCACCTAGTAAAACGAGTGAACTCACTGGCAGCTGAGGGAGCAGTATTTCTGAAAGCCAAAACCCACGTGAACACAGCCAGCTTTAACAAAAGATGAAACATTTTCTCACAAATTAAGAAGATCACCACACAAGCCATTAAAAATAATTGCATGGACTATCTCACTTGATTCTTTTGCTGGATATGAGACAGCACCATCTGCTCAGAGCATTAATTCCTTAGCAGGGATTATCTTAAGCAAGAAATCAACAGAATGTCTTTCTGACTCCTCCCAAACTACATAATAAAAGGGATTTTGCTTCTTTCTAGTTCTGATCTCTGCTCGCTTGATTTCTTCACTCACAGATTTACTCTGTTCAAGATCAGCCTATGATCCTAAAACTGTCCACACAAGCACTACTATCCATATCTAAAGTTCTGTAAAGGTATTTTTGTGACACATATCCCACTTCAGTAAAGTTCTATATGAAATTATTCTTAACATCATTTGTCGCTTCTTCCTCCTCAAAGAAACACCCCTGCTTCCTAGTTTTTACTGTTGGTGATTTATTACGTGGATAAACATCACAAAGCAAGGTGCTGTGTCAATAGGAACACCAGAAATTAAGTCAATACCATTAGTTCAGTTTACACAGAATCACAGAATGGTTCCAGCCCCACTGCCATGTGCAGGGATACCTCCCACCAGACCAGGTTGCCCAAAGCCCCATCCAATTTGGCTGTAAGCATTTCCAGGGATGGGGAAATCCATCTGGATCTTAATCCATGTGTGTGGTACAAATTTATAAGTACACTGCAACACACAGACATGGTACAGGGACAAATATTTGTAGAGGGCAGATGTTCTGGAAGCAGAAGTTGCTCTTCTGTACAAGAAATATGCCTGCCATATAGTACACAATAGGAACTTCGTTCTGGTTCTCTACAAAGAAGAGATATGTACTACAGAGGATATTTTGCTGAAACAAATAGGGAGGATTTATATTTGCAATTCCCATTAAGATTAGCAAGTGCTACTCTAGTAAATCCACCAGCTCTTCAGAATACACTCTAGTGTTCACCCTACTTCCTGATCATTTTTGCTTCTAGGGCTGTGAATTTGGACTGCTTCCCTGAAGGAGTATCAGAAGCTGCTCTTCTCTGGGGCCTGAGAATGAGAGGGATGAGAGGTAACAAACTGCACAGACACCTGACTTGTCTTCAGTTTTGGTGGTGTTTTTTTGTTGTTGTTGCTTTTTGTTTGTTTGTATTTTTTGTTTTTGCATAATATTATGTACAAGCACTTCTGTATCCTTCCCTGTTTCCCCCCTCTACCATGGAAGTAGATTCTGGTGAGACAGAGGTCATCTGGGACACAGTCTCTAGCAGGGGCAGTGTTTCTTTCTGTGGTGTATGACAAACACCCTCTTTTTCCTCTCCAGCCCCTGCCATCTTCTTCCTTCCAGGTCATTATGTTTTCTGCTGTCCTTCACCAGAAGCAAAACATTGTTTTCCTTTCCCATCAAAAACAGCTGTTCAGCTCTGCTGAGGGGACATACCCATCTCTGTCTGCTCGCATGGGCACTCGTTCTTCTTTGGTCCACTGCCCCAGTAGTCCATTTGGAGAAGCAACACACTCCTCTCTGCACCTTCAGTACTGTGCATTCCAGCCTGAAGTCAAAGCGGTGAATCTAGGCCGCTCGTTTGACTCATGGAAAGAAACCCTGGTTCTGCCAAAGTCACAGACTTCAGAGGGTTCAGGCAGCATTTGCTTCCAGATTCTCAAGAGCACAAAGAGGCACTCTCAGCAAATCCCACTTCCTGCTAACACCACAAAGGCTAGAATCATCAAAAGCACCCCCAAGAGGAATATGAGACTACACAGTTTGATGTGGTTTGAGAGCTGTGACACCATTAGCCACTGTGGCAGTCAATATTTAAAAGCATGGGTCTGGTCCTCTGCTAAGACAGCAAACCATTTCTACATTAGAAGTATCTTCTAAAAATCCATTGGGAGACGATGTCAACATGCAACTCTGCATCCAATCACACTTTCAGCTCCTGTCTCACTGGGACATTTTTCTAAAATGTACTTTGGATCTTGCACCTTAAAGTGGTAAACTACAATTTGGCAAGAAAAATACAGTAAATATAACTTTCTGCAGTAGGCATAAATGTTTTCCTATTCAATCCTGTTCAACCTATTATAGGATAAAATATTACAAGTTGTAATAGATTAAAAGGAGAAAAATTAATAATGGTGAAACATCACCCTTATCATCCAGTCAGGAAAGAATACCTGCAAAACGAGCCAGAAAATATGCATGCTTTTTTTAAATTGGTCATCTAAACAATCATGCACAAATCCCTTTTTAGCCAGCCGCTGATGGGAAATACACAGGTGGAAAAAGTACAGAATAAAACTTAGAATTGTTTACACACTATCCCTTGCTTAACTATAGATCACATGAAACACAGAGATAACACTTATCTATTTTCCCTGTAAGTTTAAATCTCCAGCAGAGAAGGCGATGTTTTTACACTTGCACCATAAATATAACAAAAAGAAATATCCTAAAGCCAATTTAACCAATGAACTTCACCTTGGGCTGTCCCCCTCCCTACAGCACATTTACAGGGATTTGTAAGGCCTGGCAGACAGCATCTTCTTCCCCTTGTACTGGATATCACAGTTTCCATGGTCACTTCAGTAGCACTGCTTCTGTGTAATGCTAAGGTAATCCTCACAAGGTCAGCGTGACTCTTCATCCTTTACTAGCTGTGGGTCTATCCAAAACATTAATCACTGTGCTGTATCTGCAACTAGGAGGGGGGTGGTCCTGTAGACAAAGTGTTCCAGCCATGAACCTCTGAGGGTTGAAGCTCTGCCTGAACTGACACCTGATCAGGCTTTCACACTTAATAACCCTGAACTTTGAAATGCATATGGAGCTAATATCCCTTTAGCAGGTCCTCTGATTTTTCTACTGCTGCTACCTAAGATCTTGTGAAGGATACTTTTCATTAAAATGTAAATGGTTTCCTATCCCACTAGCTTCCTTTCTCATTTAAATAAAAACTATCATTAACTACACTTGAAGTGCTACTGATAAGCACAGACTGAATTTATGCTGCAGGAACACTAAACAAAAGCCAAGACACTGGGGCCTGGCTATTAAGAAGGTGAGAGAAATGAACTACACCTCTCTTGTTCTGAAAACAACTTGTGAATCCAGAAATCTTAATTTTTCAAGGTCTAAAATGATTTGGGGAGACACTTTTTCTTTTGTGAACAACTCCTGTATGTGTTGGAAATCAATCTTTCACTGAAAGTTGAAAATTCAGGAGGAAAAAGGTAAACATCATGGCATATCTTTACTTAAGTACATAAAAACTTAGCTAACTGCAGTCATTGGCACCTGGAGGGTGAATGACCCCCAGGATCCCAACATCGAGGCATCATAGGGCTTATTAAAGAGTCATGAACATACTGTATTTGACCAATGAACTGAACACCACAGCAAACTAAACAACATACAATTTAGACCAGATACTTGCAATAAGTTGGTTTTCATACTGGGAGAGGGCAAGGACAACATACGGTTTGATTTATAAGGGTATTACTTTTTCCCTATTGATATAACGTTGACCAAAACAAATGCATTAGCGAGTACATGCCCTAGCCTTGCTAAAGTAAGTGGGATTACTCATAGAAATGCACTTATGCACATAAATACACAATGGTATACATTGGACATGGACCTACCCTGGCTCTAGAGCTGCCAACTGCAACAACTACAACAGGACTAGCTCTCTAACAAGGAAGGAATGCTGGGCACAGAGTTAGGAACAGCCCATAAAAAAGTTTGGCCATGACTCCTTCATCCCTTGCTTGAACACTGCCAACTGAGAAGCTAAAAACTGATTACCAACACAGAAAATCTGAGAGACCTCTAAAGTACTCCCAGCTTGCATAGTTTTCCAGGACCTTATAGATGTTATCTCTGCATGGGCAGATAAAGTCAACGATCCTATATGCATTTTCTCATAGTACGTATTTTCTTAACAGACTGAAAACTTGCAATAAGGATTAGAAACATGAGATTCCCCCAGGAAAGGTGTCTTCACAAAAGCTCCATTCTGTTCCTCCTGGCATGCCTACATGACTCTGCTGGAATGTGCTGTAGAGTCAACAGCTGACCTTCCTTGTTGGGACTGGTGGGGCACGTTGCTGTGTCTTAAAAGAAAAAAAAAAGCACTGTACTGACCTCTCTCTTCGGTCTTGGGACTTAACTCGTCTTCTTTTTCTTCCTCATCACTGCTGGAGCTCTCTGTTTTTCCCTTCATTTGTTCCAACTGGTCCAAGTTAACCCGTCCAACCAGCTCAAAATTACGACTCACCTTTGACAAAAACACTTTTGTCAGCAATCAGCACGACCACCAGCTACTCAGAAAAAACACCACATATGCAAAATGAAATCCAGTATACCCCAAAGCCTACTCAGCCACAGGTGACATGCAGACCTGCTCAAATTAACACTCATTTATTTTCAGTAACAACAATTAATTTTTCACTGTTTTATCTGTGTTTCTCATTTTGTGGTTTTCAAAGATTAATGCCATTCAGTAAATTATCCTCTTTTCTTCCTGTTTTTGAGGTATTAAAACTAAAGAAGTCCAAGAAATATAAAGTACTAAGTTGTATCCTACTTTTACAGGATCATTCTACTATGATGGTCAAACATTGCCATTGCACACTCATATTGAAAGAAAATTGTTTGTGGCTGGTTCATTCATCGTCACGCATGAAAGGATGAGTCCTTTACTAAGCACATGGCTGCTGCACACCATGTACACTTTCACTCGTTAATAACAGATTAATTCTCATGAACAGCTTCAAAGTGCTTTGCAAACTGATATATAGACTATAATGTGAACACTTCACCCAGCAGTTAAACTCAGCTAACCCTAGGGTAAAATGCACCAGCACTTAATAGCTCAAGGCAGCAGTATGTAAGCAGCAGCTTAGGGCACAGAAGTCAGGAACTCTACTACATTCACTAGAAACAGCAGAGGGACAGTCCAGATTTACAGCAGAGGCAGACAGTGGAAGCATGACCAGGAAACTATGGCTAATACTTGTTTGATGACGAGAGCCCTCTGAGCTCATTGATCACTGCTGGTAAGGATTTTGGATTCAGCTTTCACACAAAAAGACAGCCCTCCAGCAGCACAGGCACTGAGCTACAGAGGCAGAGAGGATGGAGACAGAGGAATGAGTGCAGTACAACATCTCCTGCAAGATGCTGAATGAAATACCAACCCCCACTGACTATCTTTTATGCCTCTGCAGAAAAGGGAATCTGAATGAACCTAAGGGTCATATGAATTAGACTCTAGTATATCTCCAAATAGCAAGCTATCCTAAACGCAGTTGTGTACAAGTAATCGGGTTCCTAGAACTACTACCCACAGACAGCTGGGATGAGGTTATCTGACTTGACACGTTACCCAGTGAGACTTAAACAGACAAGACCACATGCAAGGCATTTAATTCGACCCAGTTCATACACAGGAAATCTTTAAGGTGCAATATATCACTTGGGTATCTGAGCCCAGAACTTGGACACAAATTAGTAAGATATAAATTATTGAATACAGACATAGAAAAGATACTGTAAACTATTGGGATCATTATTGCAGGTACAAACTGGAAGGAAAAGCTAGGTGAGGAATAATCTTCCCATTCTGATCCACTGTGAAAAGAATGAGGATTAATGTCTCCTGGATATGCCAGGGCTTTTGCTGTGGTGATTGGAAAATGAGGAGCATCTCATGCACCGCATGAATTGCAGAAGACTCTTGAGGAGTTATAAAGACGAAGACAAATAAAAATAAGCACAGCAGGCCAACATTAAGTTTACAGAGTTTGTTTTTACAAGACAGCCAAACATTTATTTACTTATTTATTTGTTTGTTTGTTTATTTTTTAAGTGCAAAGAGTTTTGCTTGGACTTCTGATCTGCTAATACTGTCGACATAAACATGTTTGGAGGTAAGGGAAGTGTTGTTCAGTTAATGAAGTGAGAGTGAGTTTTAATGAGGACTTGGGCAGCTCAGCTCCAATAGATGGAAACAAATAGCTGCCTGCCCTGGAAATGTAACAAGAAAATACTCTGATAAATACTACAAAACACAACTAAGTCCTAGAACTTCAGTATCTCCCAGATACACAGTTCACAGCTACAGAAATTCAAAGTTAACAGAAGTCTGTGGGAAGTCTTGTAGCGGCTTCTTAAAGACTGGATTAGGTCTGTACTCATGGATTCCACAAAAACTCCAAAGCAGTCTTAAGCTAGGACTTAATTACATTTGCAGTTTATCTTTCCAGTGTTAAATGTAAACGGAAGGTATTGCCCACTTTGTTATTAAAATATGCATGGCACTACATGCTGCTTAAGTTGCCAGAGCAATCTTATGTTTGGAATCTCCTGCCTTTTAGAAAAACTGAATCATATAGCCTTAATATTGTTTTGTAATGCTTTTTTTTTCCCCTTTAAAAAAAAATACCATTCATAAGTGCCTTTTCCAGATGATCACACCTTGCAGAAAATAGTTTGCCAATTCTGATCAATCTAACAGTTTTAGAAACTCTCAGTTTTGACTTTCTAAAGAAAACAAGAAAAAAAAAAAACAGGAAGTAAAATCCAACATGGGATTAGTTTTCCAATTGTCATGGGGTGGGAGGAAGAGAAGGCAGGTTGGCTTAATCAGAGTTAACATGCAAATAAACTAAATACATCCTTTGCAAGGAGTAGATAGTTACAAATTAAAACTATTTTGTAATTACCTTGTGCTCATCTCGAAGGTGAGCGTCCAGCTCTTCTGTGTGTTTGGTCTCATAGTAGCAGAGTTGGCATTTGTAAGGTTTCAGTTCATTGTGCTTCTCTATGTGCTGCTGCAAGCTCTCATCACTGGAGCAGGTAAAGGTACACTTATCACAGCGGAAAACAACTCCCTGCAAGTACTTTGACAGTTTGGAACGGCAGACTTCAATGGGAACGACCCGCTCTTCTGTAGGAACAGGACAATGTTCGCTTAACAAATTTTATGAAATACCAGGCCTCGTGTCAACAGCTTGGAAACTACCACCCACACAAAGAACAGAATCTTGTATAAGGGTATGCAGATCCACCTACATAGGAGTGGGACCCAAACTGGAGTAACGCACACACACACACGAAAAAAAAAATTCTCTGTAACAACAGGGCTAATCGCCTAAGACTACAGACACAGATGTCCCCACAAATGTAACTACTCATTGGGTAAAGAGGATGGGAATGGAGGTTTTGGAGCAAATGATATTCAAAGCTACTCACTGGTGACTGTGAGGTCAAGTAAGGCAGCACCTTTTTCTGGAAGAGACTGTGCAGTTCAGCCAGCACCAGAAACTCCCAACACATCCATAACTGCTAGAAAGTTCAGATTCAAAATCTACACACACATCATGTCACACCTCCCATAGTTCAGATCAGGGATACAAGCATGTACAGCAAACGCTCTTGCTGAGTTTTTAAACTCTCCGCTTCTCAAACAAAATACAGATGTTTAACAGAGCAGCAATTAGTTTCAGTCTTTTGACAGAACCAGAATCTGATGTAACTCTCATCCACTGTGTTCCCCAAACTGTGTGCACAAGGGAAATCCCAAATTTGACCCTTCAGCTGAGGGTCACCAGAAGGTCCTTATTATGGGCTTTTGTTATTTAACTGGCCTTTTTTAATTAGAACACTAAAATTTAGTACTGTTATCCCTTATGGACTGCAGATTAAAGGAGGAGTTTGATCCTCCTCATGCAAGTCATCCTTAACATATTAAAACAAATGAGCAAAAAAAACAAAACAAAACAAAACAACAACAACAAAAAAAACAGGCCTGAATCTCAGGTGGTTGACAAGAAGGGTACGGGAATGAGATGTGGTAATCCACATACAAATCTGAGCAAATGGGCCCTTCTCTTTAGCGAGGAGGGTAATATCACAACACAAGACAACCAAAGAAATACAAAGTCACTTATGGCTTCTAAAAGGTGGTAAAAGGCTCCACTATTATCTTCAGCCAATCCATGTGCCACCACTGCTCACAAGACCTTTTCCACAGCCCATGAAAATATTCCATCCTCCTCAGCTTCTCCCAGAATACAAAAGTTTTCCTACCTCATAACTACCACTTTGGCCACTTCAAAAAAGCAAAATCTCTAAAAAACCTGGAGGACTTGTGATTCTTTTCTACACCAATAACAGCTTTTCTAGCTATAGAGCCGCTAAGTTGTGGCCATTTGGTGTGGAAAGCAGGGAAGGGAAAATATAGTCTAAGAGACAACAGAATTTAAAGCTGTGATTCTGTGGTCAAAGATTTTTTTAGAAGCTTGTTGCTACTGTGTGCTTTTGGACTTGTTGAATAAGTGAAGCAGCTGGTTTCAAAAGTGAAAATGCTAAGTTAAGCGTCCAAAAAGAGAAACACCAACTAAAATATCTGAAAATTCCCTTTTCTTATAGCACATGGCACAGATTTAAAACATAAAACAAAACACTAAAACATGGCATAGTATAAAATGTTTTATCTACTACTCTGTAGTAACTCAGCATTTCCTAGCTCACATCAGGAAACCCTATTTTCTCACAATTACACATACACTCCTCAAATGAAAAGCAACACAGTAACATGAGAAAAGCAAGATAAACATAAATTCTAGAGTGAAGGATTTTACTTTTAGGGGATGATTTAAAACTTTTACTTGATGAGCTCATAGAGTGATACCTCGAAGAAATTATTTTGGAACTCGCAGGGTGATTTGGACCCAGAACCTCACATTTTGTAAGGTGATGTTCTTATATCTGGCTTGCCTCTATAAAGCTTTCTGTATTTAATTACTCATTTAGAACACACTAATCATATGTGAGCAACTGGCAAAACTACAGCAAACCATAAAGCCTCTAACAAAATTGAAAGATTTAGCTTCTTTTCTCAAGTGTGGATTTCTTCAGACTTTAGCAGTGTCTAAACTAATCTAATTTGGTGGTGGCATCACCATCCCTGGGGGTGTCCAAGGAAAGGTTGGACCTGGCTCTTAGGGACATGGTTTAGTGGGTGACATTGGTAGAAGGGTGATAGTTGGACCAGATGATGCTGAAGGTCTCTTCCAATCTTAATGATTCTATGAAACAAAGACTTCTATATATGCTTCACAGAAAAGTTGTCATGAATTGTGGAATAGTATCAAGAGGTCTAAGAAAAAACAAGAACAAAACAAACACCTAAACAGCATCATCTCAGTTTAAGAAATTCAATCATAAATTAGACTCAAACATTCAGCTTAATTCCAGTGCAGATCAGAGAACACACTGAAAGGCCATTGACGTGCTAGTTATTTGCTACTTAAAGCAGACATACATTTTTTGTCTAGAGTCATAAAAAAGACCATGATTCTATCAGTCCTTCGTTAACAAGGAAAATTCTTTACTCACCAACAGACTATAGCACACACAACTCATTTCCTTCCTTTAAATGTAAACCAAGTGCAAACAAAATAGTCCTACGATCTGTTGAGCCTACAGAAAAATTATTTGGTACTGCTGGGTGTTTGCACATATGCATTTTTTGCCTGTAATGAATGTAAATACAAGCTACAGTCACAGAACACATACCATTTTGTGTTTCAGTAGCCAAAAGCAAGCAGACCACAAGGGTTCTGCATGTATGAATGAAGCTGTGTGTACAAGAGATAACAACAGAAAAAACCATGTGTAAGGAATCGGCACAGGCAGCAATGAAACCTTTTGGGGGGTAGATTAAGTTGGAAATTTGAATGTTTTATATTGAACTTACTATTTGAGATAAATGGGTGCAGTTTCTATTAAATGGAAGAACAAAATCATCATTTCTGCCAGCAAGAGAGTAAAATGATCACTAAAAGAAGAAAATATAATTTCCCAAGGACACTAAAGTAGACCTAACACTGATCTTGGTAAGTTGCATTCAGCCCTGGAAAAATATCAGCGTGTTCCAAAATGCTGCTGGAAGGGATAATGAAACCTAATCACACCGTCCAGACTAAGTTAAAGGCCAATAGTTCTGCTGGCCATGGAGCAAGATTTCTGTCTCTGTAGAAGGTTCCCATGCTTGCCTGTCAGAAAAGCCAGAAAGAACGCAAGAACCACACTCTCTCTCTTCACCTGCCTGCATAACAGAGGATCAAATCCTCTAGATGTGTCAGTCCCCCAATATGGCCCACCAAAAGGCAATGAGTCTGTGCTCCACCTGTGCCTGCAGAAGGGACGGTGAACAGCTTTTACACTGATAAGGAATTGATTGAACAGAATAGGCTACACGTGCAAGAAGGCTCTAGGAAGCATCCTGTTTGCCCATGTCCTCAAGGGGATGCAAATTTCTTGTCTAATTATTTCTCACAAGCCATTCAGCCTTACAGCTTATAATGCTTTAGGCCTGTGAAAGTCAACGTCCACAGACCCTAATTAAGACGCAAATATACTCTCCATTTCAAGCACATGCAGTTTCATCAAGGACTACAGGTGCAACAATTTGGAAGTAATATAAGAGTTATGCATCTGTAAATGTGCCTTTTTACACAGGAGGAACATGAAATGGATCAAATCCTTCACTCTTGATTTTACACACTGCACCACTCCATCTACCTAAAAACTGATTTTCTTTAACCACAGATCACAACTATACTCTAACTATACTCTTGTTTTATCAATGTAATGACTATAAAAGAAGAAGGCTATCCCAGACTGTGTTCATCATCTCTCATTCTCTCGGTGCATGTTAAATCTTGTCAAAATCATCTGCTTTTGCTGCCAAACAATAAACAAAATTGTAGGGGTGCCTTTTTTTTGTTTGTTCTGTTTTGTTTATTAAAACTTCTTTTACACAGTTTTACCTCTTCCGGTGCTCTAGCAGGTATACAATCATGTCCTTTGCTATCTTTTTTTTTTTTTTTTCCCAGCAGCACAGTGGCTCAAGGCTGGTTTGTGCATTTGAAACAACAGCAAAACAAAAGAACATATCCACAGTGTACCTTACTCAGGAGGTAATCACCTCCTTGCAATGGGTCAGAAACACCTCTGTAGAGGCAGCACAGCTACATGAAGTGCTCTTTCACTACTGCAGCTAGACACTCCCAGTGTAAAGTCTATGTTTGATGGAAACTTTCCTAACTAAGTCCATCACGTCCTTTCCTCAGTCTGTCTATCTGTATTTTAAATGTCTGGCAGTGTTCACTGGTGCTCTGGCACAGCGACAAACAAGAGCACACCTTGGCATCACTTGGAACCACACAGTCTACTGTACAAGGGTTAACTAAACCTTCCTCTTTTCTGAAGAGAGATAATTCTGGAAAATGCCCTGAAGCTGGGCAAAATCTGACACTGCAACACCTTCAAAGACAGGAAGTAAAAGCATCTGCCAAACTTTTACAACCAAATAAAGCAGCTTTGTAATGTGCTTTTTGAATCACTGACAGGTCATTTTTTCCCAGATGTTTCCTCAGAATAGCTGTGCTAGGAGATATGTATCAAGTCTGCCAACCTCACTCCTTTGGTACAAGAAGGACTTTAAGTAACCAACAGTGGTAAGTGCTATGTTATAAGGAATTACGATAGCGCTTGTCACACCAGGATCTCCTCCAGGAAAAAGATGGCATGCAAAACTTGTGTTTGCACACCACCAGTATCCTACTGTGAAACTCTGCCCAACCTGCAAGCAGGCAGAGTGCCATCCCAACACATGGGTTTGGATTTCGGCAGCCAACAGACCATCTACAAGCATCAAATGTGATAGCTATGGGCAGGAATCCCAGCCCAGAGAGCGTAAACAGCTGTCTCTTCTGAGCTAGCAAGCCTGCAGTTAATACAATATAGAAATCCCTAATCCCATTTTTAGCTGGGTTAAAAAAAGAAGGGAGAGGAGCAGAAAGAAATGAAGTCTTAAAGAAAAATAAAATATGATCATTCTTGTTTTGATCCTAAGAACAGTGACACATCACGAAGAGAAAGATTTCAAGCAAGTAATCAAGAGATATTCTGGGTCCTCTACAGTTAGTTGGTATACTGTGCCCCAGAGTTTTTGATAGCAAGGACTTTACAATAACAAGGACAAAAGCAGTATACAACTCTAGCCTAGATCAAAGCTGTAAATTAGTGCTACTCTTGGTAAATAGGTGCTTGAAGACTATTAAAATTGTTTTTAAGCTTTACTTTAGAGAGGTTGAATCTGTCCTGTTTCAACGGATTTGAATTTTACAGGAAACTATTAAGATGTATCATTTAGAAAATAATAAAAAATACTGAAGGCCTGATGTCCTATTGGTGTCCTGATGGTCAATGTACTTGTGCTCAAGCACAGAGAGGTGAAAATTTAATGAAGCCAGTCTGAAATACACAGGCGTCATTCAGCATTTCCCTCATCAGACAGACACATACAGCAATATCATTACCTCTGTGCAGAACTATGTGGTCAATCATGTTGCGTTTGTATTTGGTGTGATATAGGCAAAGAGGACAGCGAAGGTCTTTGGGTCCTTCCTCAGGAACTGCTGAATGCCCAGCTTCCACGTGCATAGTAAAAGCAGATCTGTGAAACAGGAGGGAGAGATGGAAGCAGTCAAAAGAGGTGTGCAGTGAACGATGAAGTGTCACAGCTCTATAAGGAAAGTGTCTTGTAAAATGGTACAGATACCACTCAGCCTTGTCTTCACAGTGCCACATGGCATTGCAGCAGGGCGACTCACATGAGTAACACATGAGCAAAAATATTTGTAGGCTTGTATACTCAAGTAACTGGCACACATTCTGACAATATATTCTGCATGAGTTGCTCTATAGTCACGTTGTTATAGTTAAGATACCAAAAGAATTCCCATCTTCTATGTGCATTATTTGTCTTCAGGCTGAAATATTCTGTGTACTTTTTCTAACAAAAAAATATTTTTTAGCAACTTGAGTAAAATCTAACTGTTCTGGACTGCAGGGTGAATACAGATGTATTTCTGGAGGCAAATAACATTCTTAACCTCCTCTGTCTTTGTAAGACAAGACCATTGTGATATTACGTTACAGGCATACTTAAGAGTTGTAAGAGACATGCAACTCTTCCTCCATATAGAGGAAATTAACTATATATCTACCTAACCACAAGCTCAACTACTGAAATGAGACATGTCTGTAAACTTGGGGGACTTAGTTATTTTTTTTTGTTCCTAAGGTAGTGGTAAAGCCTGCAAAAACTAGTGAGATTGCCACATTGAACTTGAGTTAAAAGTCCTCACTGAAGTTCTGCAAGACTGCTAGCTTGAACAACTTACTAATACAAGTGGCATTGGGCACAAGCCAGGGATCATCAAATTCTACAGGTGTATTTCAATCAACTTCAGTGAGTGCTTTCATGCATTTAAGTTTCTACAGTGAGCTTAAGGGGGGATTTGTATGGGCTTTTTTACCCTTTTTTTTTAAAGGGAGAAAACATAGTGTACTTCCAAAAGAAGACTTAGTTCTTGAAAGTTTGAAATACCACATGAAGAAATACAACTCCATTACACAAGTATGTGTATCTTTAATTGCCATTTGATTTAAGATGATTTTATTTCATCTCAGTAAAAGGCACTAGCAAGATGTGAGCAGATTTAACGGATCTAATGATAACTGGTAATCTTGAAGACAGATAGCAATCAGGGTATAAAGCATAATTGTACCATAAAGGGGGGGAGGGCCTGAAGATATGTAAATAAAAGTTGCTCTTGTGGAGATTGATAAGGTTTGTGCTCAACATTTTCTTTAACAGAACGTCTTTCCTGTACTCAATCATACTATTTACTGTCACCAGACTCCTGAGTACTTAACACATTTGAGATCTCAAATGGCAGTTAGGGGACTTAGGCTTGAGGGTCCAGCATATCAGAGTGAAATGATGCACAGGTGCATAAGCGTTTTTTCCTTAGGGAACAACAGCTAAAACTCACACACAAGACAGCTGAGATTTTACATTCTGCAATATCTAATTGGATTTGCTGAAATGTCTCTATGTGCTATCAGTTACTCTGGAGAACACACTCCAGCTAGATAAACAATGAGAGAAATAAAATTACATGAGAGAGGTTTCTTCAGAAAGGGATATAACTTTTCATATCTCCTTAAAACACTTTTTTTTTTTTCTCATGCTTCATGCCAGTTGCACCAGGAAATGACCTTATTTTTTAAGAGAACATTTTCACACCTGAGGATAAGGAAAACCCTCTACTTGCATATGTTAAGGAAAAAGCACTACCTGTACCATCTCCTTCAGCAAGTAAAAGCTACTGCAAGGACTCACTGTGCTTTCGTCTGCAGCAGATGGTACCGGCTGTTGTAGGAGAGAGGAAAATGGATTACATGGATGCTGCTGTGATCTGGCATGGCATTTCCTATGTTCCTCTCTCTGGTCAGCAGTGGCCATGTTTCTGTTAGCTACAGCCAGCTCTCAAAGATCTCAGAAGTCTTTTCAAGTACTAAAAAATCCTTGTGAGTTCAGTTTATCTGTTTTCCACAGTACTTACTTAAAGCCTGTATAAAAGGAACAATCTTTGCACTTGAAGAGTTTTTTCCCTCCATGCTTGTCACGGTAATGACGCCGAATGCTCTGTATGTAACCCGAGGAGAATTCACAAAATTCACAGTTAAGGATGGCTTCCGTTTTTTCCATTCCTGCAGCACTCCCTGAAAGTGGGATTGGGCTGACATTGTTGTTGTTCCTGGCTAAAGCTGCAGACTGATAGTGGTTCAACTGCTGTTGAACATCAGGAGGCTCTGAGTATGAAGAGTCTGTGGAGAAACAGAGAGAAGCTGTTATTCCATGTGGATCAGCAAACCTAAAAAGGTTCAAGACTTGCTCCAGCACCTATTGGCTTTTACAGGGTGTTGACCAGGGGAAAGACGTCAGTTTGCTGACAGCTTTCTGAAGGGATTAAGAAGAAGAGGTAAACCAATTCTATACCTAATGTGCAATCTACAATATAAAAGTTGATCAGTATAAATTATGCTTTTTAAAATCTGATTTGGGGAGGAAAAAAGTAGCAACAGATTTAAGTTAAAAGTAGTTTAAAAAGAAGTCTTAAGACATTTTTCATTTATGAAGGTAAACAATATTAATCATACTGCTGAGCACTTATGCATTTGGCGCATCAATCAGACCAGGTTCTCTGAAATTTTTTATGCCAATTCACACCAGACGAAGATCTGGCATAGGATACATGTGAGTTGCCTATGTAATAGGGGGAAAAAAATAGTAAAGAAAAAAGAAATGGATACTCTTCCCTAATCATTCATGGAATTTTTTGAGAAACCCACACAGAAAGTTAACTGCAGTAAAAAGATGAAATTTTACTTTGTCACATTTGAAGAGGTCTTCACAACAGGTAAATTCAAATACTCTGAGTTGAGGATGTTTGGAATCAAGTCATCATGGAAAAAAGTTATTTACTCATAAATTTCAGTAAAGCAAACTTCTAAACCACATTTCCTTAGAAGTTACTAAGCTTTGCTGTACTGAGAAAAAGATAAATCTGTATAGACACCTCCGTTCTACAAGCCAGAAAAACTCTGTCACACCATTTTAATGGCATGTGGAAAAACACAGTCCAGAGGTATCTCAGTACTGACACTAAAAGCTGTAATACTTTACTTGGCCCCTGCAAAAAAGGGCAGGGTGTGTGTTGAACCTTTTCCGACACACTGCTTATATGTGGAGGTTAGGAATTCATCTGCTTTGTCCTGTATAACCCACAGCTGCCCATGAATGGAACAAATGAAAGCAGATGAATAAAGCACAGATGAATTTCAGTGTAACTTTCATGAAAAGAAGACAAAAGATTCTTTTCTTAAGCTTTTTGGAAGAAGGAAAAAAAGAAGAGAGAAAAAGAAAAGAAAAGAAGTCAGGATACAAACTGTACCAGCCAACTCCTGCTTTGATGGGTACTTCATTTTCCAAAGCTTAATTCCCTGAGGCTAGATATGCAGGAATTCTCTAACAGACATACTTGCAGGAACTTAATACCATCCATTCTAACCAATTAGTAAGGAGAAACAAAAGGCAAACAGGCCTATACAGCACTCGGCATGGGGACTTCTCCACCTGTCTTCAAAAGAGTAAAATGCTCACCCTCTTTTCTCATTACTACAAAAGGGGGTTATACGTGCCTGAGAAACAAAAAAACAAACCAACACAACAAAAAAACAAACACACCGACAAAACACAAGCTTGAGATAAATGTCTCCAGGCTCCCCTGGCTTCACCCCCAGGTGTACAGTAAAGACAAAAGCAGAGACATGAAAGATTCTGGTTAAACTAAATACTTTTTGTTTTTCCTATCCAAGTCTCATGAACAGAGGCTGGATTACAATACAGCATTTATCAAGTCTTGTTTTCACCAATTCTACAGCAGGTTCCCTCACCATGGAGGACTCACAGTGAGCTCTACCAATTCAAATGTTAAGTCTTTCTTTTCCCTTTTGTTTGAAGCAGGCTCCCCACTAGATTAAGGTTTAGTTAGTAATTCACTGTTCCCTTCCTCAGAAAGGAGGCATCAAAGTTTTACAACACATCATGAAGATTCCCAGCCAAAACCTTAGTGATGTCCACCACTAAGAAATCTGCAGGTTTAAAAACAGGTGTCTGGTGTCTATTATTCCAGCTGTGGATTCTGGTACATGAAAACTGCAGGAGCAGATAGCTACATGATTATTCCCACAGGAAGAAAAGTGTACAAGGTAGCTTTCCTTGTCATCAGGAACAGCCAAAACCAAATCCTACCTTTAAATATTCACACTGGTCATCTTATAATTTTTGGTGGATCATTCTGTTACAACTAAGACAGTTATGATACAGGGGAAAAAAAAAATCTGAAGAGCTTATATGGAGAGTCTTAAACAACGGTAGCATGCATGTTCCTAGCTCTGCCTGCATATTCTTCCCCTTTTGCCTTGCCAAAAGCTTTCATTATTTTACTATCCTTCTGACGTGCAAGATTTAGCACTTCCTGAAGAAAAATACCCATCATTAACACGTGTATGTGGCTTCTGTTGGTTTCTGAGAATCAGCTTGCCATACAGATGTGCTAGCATGCAGGTGCAACCCAGCTCCACCAGGAATACTTCGGATTAAGTTCAAAGCCAACTAAAGTCACGTGAGGTTTTCCACGAACTTCAGTATGCACTGAACGACACACTGCTCATGCCCACTCTGAAATGAGTGAAGGTAGTGGAAGGATGGAAACTGCCTTGAGTTGTTTCCAACCAAGCCGTTTAGCACACAGCACAGATGGGAATGCGAGCAAGTAAGAAACAGGTGATGGGGTCTGGAAGTTGGGATTTAAACACAACAACAACAAACAAACCAAAAAACAAACAACAACAAAACAGCAACTGAGGAAAGGACTAGTGAGACAAATCAAAAATCAAAAAATCAAAAAGACACAGACAATGAGCAATGGTACAGTGATTTTTAAGAAACAGCACTGCCTCAAACTGGCAAAGCACTTTCATGTGTGCACCTACTCTACTCCTGCTGGAAGAGCAGGCTGGTGTTCCAACTGCTCTGCGTGTGCCAAGCTGACTTAGATGTTAACCAAGTACCATAAGTGCCTTTGCATTTACTCAGGCCTTGAGCTGGTGTGCACCAAAATGATGGACACCTTTTGCCTGTGTTGCTGCAACAACAAGATGCCCAGATGTTAAGAGTGAAGAAGGAAGGAAGAAGAGAAAATAGTTTTACCCTCAAAACTGCCCAAAAACCGAGTAATGGCTACACACAATGTAAGTTCCACTTCAGCCTTTTCCTGCCTGCATCCATGGCTCAAAGGGTTGGGAGCACTCTAGGAGATCATTAACAATCTTGGTCAGAAGCACAAAGATGGTCCAGCCATACATGTGTGAAAAAAGTAAAGTGGCCATAGAAGACTACATCAAAGTCAGAAAACAGAAGAAAGACATTAAAATAAGCAAAGGGAAGAGTTAACAAAATTATATGAAGTAATGTAAAAGAAAAAGTAAAAAAAGAAAACATACAGAGGGAGAAAATGAAGAAAAAACAAACATTAGGAAGTACTGATTACATGTTAACCAAAAAAATGCTGTTTTCTTTTTCATAAAACAGCCTCAAAGTACCACAAGAAAATAAATGACAGAATACTTAGCCCTGGTAACTTTAAAACACACACACACAGAAACCATTTTTAAAAATTATTTTATCCAAAGTGAAATAAGGACCTAACTGTGCAACTCCAAAAGCAAGTTAATGGCATGGGATGTTCTGAAGTAAAAGGACACCTATAGTCATGCCAAGAGGCAAAAATTAAAGGTAATTGATGCAGTCAAACACAGAAGAAAAGTGACAATGTTGCAAATCTTATGACTAGAACTTTGAACTAACATCTCTACCTACAGATTACCTGCACAGGAAGAATAACAAGGTTAGCAGGCAGTTTAATCCATGCCAGCACCTGTGGATCTAAAAGACCACAGCATTCACCCTTGATATACAACCACACTCTCATATCCAAATGAGAAAATGACTAGTTGAAAGGAAAGCAGAAGAAAAGACTGTCCTCATGGTGTCCCATCAACACAGCCATATCTAAATTACTGCCATGTGCTGGTAACAATGCATTAGAAAGTCTCACAGTGGCTCCGCAAGGGGGGAAGAAAAACAGCATTTCCAGAAGTGCCTAAAACACTTCAGTGCCAGGTAAGTGATTTTGCCATTCTGAAAACTTCACCCAGAGTGCAGACACAAAGTGGCATGAAGTGTCTGTCATAACTACTGAAAGTCACTACCTTGTCCAAAAAGGCATTCACAGTCTCCCCCACAATGCAATGCAATGGTGAAAATGCAACTTGATACACACCTGCGTATCTTGAGACTATACACGGGCGAAGAATATACAGCAAAAACTCACCGCAAAAGCAAAATGAAAATTCAATTTTCATGGATCCTGTGCAGCATATTACATGCACATAGCAAATGTTTCAGACACCTGAAGAAGGAAAACTGAGATATTTTCAGAAGAAAAAAGTAAATAAAGATTCTGATCCAGTTACATAAATTTGCTTGGAAGTCAAATGATGTTTTAGCCATTTGTAGGTATTTGCAGAACCATCAATAACCATGGACACAAAAACAAAACAGACAAAAACATGACACCTAAAAAAAAAAACACAAGAAAAACAGATCAGAGCAACACCTGGAAATGTCTAAGTAATGAACACTGAGCATCAGGCGAGAGATGGAAGGAAAATTATCTATTAAAGGAAAGAAATCAAACCATTGCTTCATCCTTTCAGGGTAAGCAGAACTTGATACATCTAATGCGAGTATTTACGTTTGCACAATCAGAGATATGGATGGAGGGAGAAATATTGTTCAAGAGAAGCAATTGTTCAAGTACACTAGAAAGTACCTTTACTGCATGCCCATCTACAAATAATCAAATAGCTGAATGACCAGAAGAAGACAGAGGCAGATAAAAATGAGGACATCATGATTTCCTGGTAAATCTATATGGGAGCATCAACCAAAGTCAAAAAAGAGCAGCAACTGTGAGACAAATGAAACTGCAGAAGGCAATGTTTGGCTCCTGAGATAAGAACACTCAGATAGAATGTATAAATAACTAAAATAACTCTATGGGGAAAAATGTTACATAATACCAATACAAGCCTAAGACATTACAGATCTGTAAGAAAAAGTCCCAAAGAGAACAAAAGGAAACTATTTGGAATGCTATTTAATCTATTCTAAGTTCATTCATACAAAGAGATTTCTATGAAGAAGGCCAGAGAAATTCCAAGGAATTAAGAAAAGCACTAGACAAATGGAAACACATTTGTGAAACCAAATCAAGATGCAATACTACGTTAAAAAAAAAATGCATGTTTAAAAGTAAAGAGTACTAGAAATAATTATTTTAAATGAGTAAGTTATGGCTACTAACTTCAGAGCAGAGATGAGAAGACTCCAAATAAACATTACAGTGTATTTCCAATACCTAAAGGGAACCTCCAGGAAAGCTCTTTACCAGGGAGTGTAGTGACAGGATAAGGGGTAACAGTTCTAAACTAACAGAGGGTAAGGGAGAAATTCTTTACTCTGAGGGTGGTGAGGCACTGGAGCAGGTTGCCCAGAGAAGCTGTGGAAGCCCGATCTCTGAAGTGTTCAAGGCCAGGCTGGATGGGGCTTTGGGCAACCTGAGCTTAGTAGGAAGTAATCTTTAAGGTCCCATCCAACCTAAATCATTCTGTGGTACTATGAAGGCTAACAGTGAAGCTTATGAGATTTAGGTACAAAATCCCTTTTGAAATTCAATGGAAATCAAAATTACTAGCTCAATGAAAGGCAGGAAAGCATATAGTCATGAATGGCAACAGCTTGAAAAGTGGGAAGGTGGCAAAGCAGAGTGTCATACAAAGACTGTCAAGACTACACACATTTGTTCACTTTATGCCATGCAGCACTGACCTGGAAGGAAGAATATGTGGGAGGGTGAAATGTTCTGGCAGTAAATTAACTGAGGGAAGAGGATGATAGAACAGAATAAAATTCAGAGGGATGCAACAAAACATACATGAAGATGCTTAAGGAACCACAGTGTATACGTTTTTTTCATTGCAAGTTTAAAAACAGAGTATGAACCTACTTCTTTACTTAATTCTGATTTTTACCAAAGAACATTTACATTGCTAGGATGTTATGAATGAGATCAAAAGGAAATAAACTTTGTATCCTTATTCACACACTCCAAACAGTAATCACATGGGAAAGAAAATAAACCCTTTTAATTAAATAATTATTTAAAGGATTTTAAATAAGTGAATAAATAATTTTTTTTTAAAAAGAGCCTCCTTAGAGGAATTTATTTCAGCACTATCTGTAAAAGCCACTTTCGGATAACTTTGGACTAGCTATTGCATTTAAGAGAAAGATATTACATATCTGTCCAAGGTTCAGAAGAAGGAAACCAGAAGGATACATGGGCTACGCAGTTTTGCTTATTCAGAAGAGGTAGTGTCCAGGTGGAGATCAGTAACAAGTGGTGTTCCTCAGGGGTCAGTATTGAGAACAGTGCTTTGTAACATCTTTGTCAGTGACGTGGGCAGTGGAATTGAGTGCATTCAGCTCTGGGGCCCTCAGCACAAGAAGGACATGGATTTATTAGAATGAGTCCAGCGGAGGCCACAAAGATGATGAAAGGTCTGGAGCAGCTTCCTATGAAGACAGGCTGAGGGAATTGGGTTTGTTCAGCCTGGAGAAGAGAAGACTCCAGGCAGACCTTACAGAGGCCTTCCAGTACCTAAAGGGAGCCTACGGGAAAGCTGGGGAGGGACTCTTTGTCAGGGGGTGTGGTGACAGGACAAGGGGTAATGGTTTTGAACTAAAAGAGGTTAGGTTTAGGTTAGACATTAGGAAGAAATTCTTATACTCTGGGGGTGGTGAGGCAGTGGCACAGCTTGCCCAGAGAAACTGTGGATGCCCCATCCCTGAAAGTGTTCAAGGCCAGGCTGGATGGGGTTTTGAGCAACCTGGTGTAGTGGGAGGTGTCTCTGCCCATGGCAGTGGGTTTGGAACTGGATGATCCTTAAGGTCCCTTCCAACCCAACCCATTTTATGATTCTTTATGACTTTGAATTGTCTTTTATGTGCATATCTGTCTCAGAATGAAGCTGAGACAGGATATATTCTATGCAGCTTCTTGTGCTAATATCAAAATCACATATAAGGGATATATATTGAATCTACTAAGAAGAAAATAAATAATTTTATCTTATGAATTCCTTTACACCGACAGACCCACACTGCTGTCTAGTGAAGCATCTTGGAGTTTCACAATTGAGATCAAGGAGAAAGTGATTATAAGATAAGATGCAAAGAAAAGCAGTGGGAATTATATAAGGCCTAGTGAGGATGAACACAATCAATGAAATATGTTAGACCATGTTCCTTCCCTCAGAAGAGAGGGACTAGTTCATGAGCTTCATGTCCTCCCGTTTTTGAGTTTCCAACACTACCAGGTCCTATTAACATTATCTTTAAAGACTTCCATTCATCCTTAGGCAAAGCATAACATGGACATGAACACTGCCTGAATCCTTACCATGCTCTACTAATGCTGTGATTTGGAAGGATCTGTTCAAGGTGTCCATGATACACTCCATCATATACACACTTAATTTCTAGTTATCCCTTCTTTTCACCTATCCCTCTCCCACAGCACAGTTTCTTACTTGGCTTCAACTCAGTTTAATATTCCTTCAGTTCTTCAGGTGATTTGGTCACTTACTAGTTTTTACACTGTACACAATCCTCTCTTTAAAATTTGGGCTGTTTTGGTAGCTACTCTACTGCTTGCAATTGTTGCAACATCAGTGCCAAGTCAGTATGCCATTTTGACCCCACCTGTTGCTTTGTCTGTTGCCACTTCCCCTACAATAGGGAGATGATCCATGCAGTGTGCATTGTGTTTCCCTGCTGCATTCATGTTCTTCCATGTCTGTTTACCCACGGCCTTCTTTTAAAGTAAGAACATTGCAGACCGAGAATCTGCTGCTACCTACCTATATTGAGTGAATAGTTCAACCTCTCGGTCACGTTTCGACCCTGTGTTCTTATAATTTGTTATTGATAAAATAAAATAATGTGTCTGAATATAATGTGTCAGATAAAAACAAGCCTTCTGTCTACATGTCAAACATCGGGATTCATGTGCTTATCAATTTCCATACCATGCATAAACTAAAAAGTTGTCTAGCTGTTCCTTACTCTGTTGAATGAAATTCAATCTCTTAATGAAATTACACTTACAGAATACAGGAACACAAATAGCTTTAGCAAGATGCTTCTTTAACCAATCTGCCCGCAGGTAAACAGTTCTTTTCTGAAATGACCCTTTACTCAGGCAATAATCTATCAAGTTTTGTTGTTGTTTTGTTTTGTTTCATTTTTGTTTACGCACTGGTAACCAAACAAGCCTTGTGATTTCCTTCTCATTTTTAAGGACAACTCATCAGGTATTTTTTTCAGGATCATTTCAGGTTTCCCTCTCTATTGCCCTGCCCCTTTTATCACAGAACCACAAAATATCATCAGTTGGAAGGGTATCATGAGGATCACCAAGCCCAACTCCCAACTCTTCACAGTGCAACCTAAGTTATACAGCATCTAAGGACATTGTTGAAATGATTCTGAAACACTGACAGGTTTGGGCCATGGCCACTTGCCTGGGGAGCCTGTCCCAGTGCCCGACCACCCTCTGGGTGAAGAACCTTTCCCTAACACCCAGCCTGACCCTCCCCTGTCCCAGCTCCACGTCATTCCCTTGGGTCCTGTCGCTGTCCCCAGAGAGCAGAGCTCAGCGCCTGCCCCTCCGCTCCCCTCGTGAGGGAGCTGCAGGCCGCCGTGAGGCCTCCCCTCAGCCTGCTCTGCTCTGGGCTGAACAAACCCAGGGACCTCAGCTGCTCCTCATATGTCTTGCTCTCTAGACCCTTCACCATCTTTGTAGCCTCCTTGGGACACTCTCTGATAGTTTTATGTCCTTCTTACACTGTGGCACCCAAAACTGTTCACAGTATATCAAGTTAGTCCGCATCAGAGAAGAGTAAGCAGGACAATCACTTCTTTTGACCAGATAGCTATGACGTGCTCAATGCACCCCAAGATACAGTTGGTCCTTTTGGCCATCACAGCACATTGTTTATTCATACTGAGCTTGCCACCAACAACCCCCCCCATATCCCTCTCAGCAGGGTTGTACTCCAACACTTGTCCTCCAACCTATACATAAACCAGGATGCCCTGTCCCAGGTGCAGAATATGGCATTTGCATTTGTTAAATTTGATATAGCTGGTGACTGCCTAGCACTGCAATCTATCAGGATCTCTCTGCAAGGCGTTTCTACCCTCAAGAGAGTCAACAGCTCCTCCTAACTTCGTATCATTTGCAAATTTACTTATTGTGCACTCAACTTCTGTGTCCAGGTCATTGATAAAAACCTTGAAGAAAACAGGCCCTTAAAATTGAGCTGTAGGGAACAGCCCTAGTGACTGGCTGTTACCCCATTTACCCTAGCCCTTTGAGTCAAACCCTTCAGCCAATTGTTCACCCATTGTATTTGTTCATGTCTAGCTATATGCTGGACATTTTGTCCAGAATGATACTGTGCAAGACAGTATCAAAAGTTTACTAAAATTAAAACAACAACAACAACAACACTTCCACTGCCTTACCTTTGTACACTAGGCAGGCAACCTTGTCATAAAAGGATATTAGGTTTGTACGGCATGACCTTCCCTTCAACAACACATGTTGGGTTTAGTATAAACATTAATACAAATACACAGACAGAAACACACATGCTGCTGTCATCTAAATGCTTCACTTGTCTCTAAGCTTGAGATGTAGAGGGAAAAGAAATTCAGCTCTATAAAGTGCTATATTTTTGCATTCTGCTTTAAAACTGGTCCTATTATTACAGTGAAAATACATGTGTGCTGATGATCCAGTCTATGTTTTAATGTTTTAGTCCTATGACAAAGTAGTACTAGGTTCATGCTTCAATTCTCCACAAAGCAAACATCTTAATTAACACTGTGTAGTTAGAATAGAATAGTTTTAGTTGGAAGGGACCTATAAGGATCTTTGAGTCCAACAGTAATTCTAATAATATTCTAGAGAAAATCATATTATAATCATAGAGCTCAGCAACTTGTAATTTGCTCAGGAGACCTGAAGCATACGCCTTGGCATTATTATTTCTACCAATGGAAAGACCTCATCTCTATCCTTAGATCTGAGTCATCTCAGATCACTGCAGGCAGCATTTTCAAACATTGGAGCTGAAACATAGTAACATTTCTTAAAGAAAAAATAAACCCAGCTATTTAAATGTCAAACCTCCAGCCTCCAACTATGTTGATGTTAAAACGTATGCCCATTTCAAAACAGCTAAAATGAGCAAAGGAGTTTTACCTCTCTGTCAAACATCAAATCCCTCTAGCAGGTTTTAGATCAATGGAAAGCAACTGGTGTCTCAGGAAACAGGGAGAATATCAGTTAGCTTACACATGAAGACTACTAACATGTAGAAATGATAGTCTGCAGAAACACTATCTTGCACAGCATTGGTCAAGACATATCACATACCCCTTCAGAGCAACAGCATCCTATTTACTTTGTAGAGTTTTCACAAATCCCAGGGACAACAGTATAAGTTTCACTACCATTTTGTCTCCTACCCTAAATATAACAACCAGTACCAAGAATGAGCAAAAACCTCAAGAAATAAATAAAGGAATCTCCATATGCTTCTTTTTTTTTCCTGTAGGTGCAGTAAGGTCTATTTCTGGCTAACAGGAAAGAATCCAGGAGATGTTTCTTCCTTTATTACTCACTCCATCCTAACAACTTATTCTATCTTCTCTCCACTCTGGGCAAGTCTTTCAATATCACATCAACCCTATCACAGCAGGCCGGCCAAATCCATACAAAGACTGGCAGCAACATCTTTCTTCCAGCTGCCCGAGTTCCTGTCTCCATCCTGTTGAATCTCAATTTTGCCTCTGCACATTCAGTTCAAGCACAAAAAGCCCAGGACCAGAAAGGAGCACAATGAACAGCAAGTTGACACCCCCACAGAGCACAACCAGTGATGGAATAAACATCTTCCTCTGTTCCACTGGCCACAAAACTTTTCTAAAAATGCTGCAGAAAAAGGCCAAAAGCCAAAAATCCATACACCAGTGGAAGAGAGCTGCAGAGAACAAGGGCATCATCAGTGCCCTAGGGCCCTGGAACAGTGGGAAGTTTGTTCAGTAAACTTGGAGGTGAACAAGCCCTGCACTTGTTCTGCCAGTCCTTGCCAATCTGATGCAGGAGAAAAGTTCCCATCTGATCCCACATCTGATAATTAGTTTAATGCTGACCACAAGAAATAAGACACACCAACAAGTACCTGAGAGTTTTAACAAGCATTGGCAAGCAGAGTGGCCACTGACAGCACTTCTGGGAAGCCAAAGTCTTGGGAAAGCAGCAACTAGTTCTAGGTTAGGGAAACAAAAAACATGGCTGGGGAAGGAATGTGGCTGGGGAAGGGCTGCAAGGAAGAAGCATTAATTTTATACTTGAGATTTGGAAGGTGGGCATGCAGTACTACTCCTACAGGGCACAAAGCCAAGAAAACAGGCAGAACAGAGAGACATCCCTGTGAACCCTGACTACAAAAGCAGAGGCACCTTCTGTTCAGCAGTATGCAGACCACCATCTTGCATCCTTAACATGGATGCTACTCTTCCAACTCACCTTACAATTAAAGACTGTATGCATTAAAGCATCGCCTAAATTTGCCCTGTAGTCATGGCTCGCAGGCTGGCTGCCCAGTCAAAAAACAGTCAAAGAAGAGGCTATCATACTTCACAAGAGTACTTCAAACTCCCTCACCTTAACAAACAAACAAATAAGATAAATAAATAAACAAACAAACAACACAAATCCCAACCTAAAATACAACAGAAAGGCTATTCTGCTCCAAGGTGAGGCTTCCAGGATTCTGACATTCCCTGGTTTTCCCTAAAAGTGGTAGCCATAAAACACTAAGACACAATAGCAATGAGACAGAAACAGCAAGAAAGGTGAAGAGTGATGCTCTTAGGGATGGTCCTTCTGCCCTGGTTGGAAGGCTAGAAAAACATACTTTATGAAGTGCTTTTTTTGCTATGCATACTTTATGAATAGAAATAAACCAGTCTGTTACAAACTAAGAAATTGATTAAAATAAATAAATAAATAAATAGAAATAAAAAACAGGGGTAGCATGTATAAGCATATGTAAAACATGCCTCCTCCCTAAAGCAGAAAAGGGAGCTGAGTAGTTCTAGGGCTTAATGGATCACAGTAACAATCCTGTGTCACTGGCACCAGCTGAGAGAATTTTATTGAAAAGTCTCCTTGCTTCCACACAGGTTTCCTCTCATTCTGGCAGTACGTGAAATTGGTTTAGCAAACCTGCTAAAGATCCTCTGCACCCCTCAAGATTTCATCCGACAAGCAGCATAGGAGACACACACCCTGATTATGTATTACATATTTTGAAAAAGTGTACAGGAATAGGAAGGGATTTATAGTTCTTAAACAACAGTCCCAGAGACACTACTTATTCAACCCGTTTTGTACCCTACTTAGCTCCAGCAAAGCAAGCAGGTGTATTTAAATTCCAGTTTCTAGATGAGACAAAGTTCTTTTCCACTGGCAAAGGCTAAAGTTCAGAAAAAGCTGGAACCGGGCAACGGGTGTTTCACTTAGCAGTTTTTAATGCATTCACTGTTCCATTTAATTAAATGTAATGAAGATGTTGACATAGCACGCACTGGGAAATTTTAAAAAATCTTCTAACTCTGACTCTGCATGTGTTTTGTGATGTGTGCTGTTATTAATGATAGATACTGTTTGGTTTGCATAATAGTGAAAAGCATAACTATTGAGCTTCAAGGGCAGACACGAAATGTGCTGCTTTCTACATTTCAAGAGCTGCTTACCACTAAAAAGGAATGATCTTGTGCAATGGCAGCTTGACTGAGAAGACATTGGAATCCAAATCCAGATCTGTTTAGTTTATCACTTGCACTTAGTACTGTGTTATTCCTGCAATTCAATAGCCTTAATCAGTAAAATTAAAAAACTATTATTTTGAATTACTGCACATAGTCGTGATACAAACAATTTTATGAGGCTCCAAGTCTGCTAGCCATATGAATATAGAGCAGTACTCTGCTCTACAATACAGTTAGGCCAGAGGGTTTTGTTGTGTTGTTTTTTAAAGAGCTACTCAAAAAAAGCAACAGTATTAGCCAGGGCAATTTAGAACAAGTATTTTACAAATTCCCAAAAAGCTTTTGCTTAAGGGTGAAGTAATAACGTGAAACCATTTATCCATCTTTTGAGTCATTTTGCTTTATGGCTTTAAGACAATTGACTACACTCGTGGATTTCTCCAGTTTATACAAGGAAGGCAGTGCGCCACCTCCACAGCTCTCGAATACAAGCAAACATGCATAACCTCGGTGCTTATACAAGCAGTGCCTCTCCACGTATGCTTTCTCCTTAGCTGATGATCACATTGCAGGTAATACTTGTTCCTCTGTTTTCTTGTGTTCAGTCACACAATTTTTGTGTTTGACTTGCTTTCAACTCTTCCTTACTGAAAGTGACAGTGGTCTTTTAATATTATGACTTGAGCACACAGACCCTGGGATTCCATTGCCCCACACTCAAGTCAACAGAGCTGACTCTGCACACTGTAGTACTGGAAACCCTTATCTTTGACACATACTGCCACAACATGATAGTACCACCAATAAAGTCATACAATCCTTCTGGGCAGAGAGTAACATGAATTTAAGTTCTGGTTCTCAAAAGGACTGTGAAAGAACACACAAATCTTGTTAGGCAATTCACCCAACACTCTTCTTAACAGTTTGCAACTTTTCCATACACAATTTTAATTTTTACTGTATAAGACAGCAAAACTGTTAAGCCACAGTGTAACTGCTAAGTCAGTGTAAAGGGCAAATAAGTAAGAAAAATGAACAACCACACAAAAGCAAATAGTCAGAACACCATTATTTCTATTTTTGCAAGAGAAAAAATACTTGTAAATTATCAGGAGCAAAAGAACAATTTACCACAACAGCAATCTTATCATTTCAAGAAGAGCTGGACACCACAAACCATTCAATGCCATCATGTTATGCAAAATAGAGAAAAGTTGCAGAGGTGATCAACACTTGTTGATCTTTTGTGTCTCTTTTTATTTGAAAAAAAAAAAAAAAAAGAACCGTTTTACATCTAGCTAGATTAGGATACAATAAAAACAGGTTCCTTACATATCCAAAAATCACACAACATGCAAGTAGGGTACAAAAAACAGCATTTAAAACAAAAAAAAAACACCAATGACTGTAAGAAAGGCTGCACTGCTGACTCACTACTGAGACAGATGCAAACACCTTCTTACACTACTGCCCTGAGAGAAGCATACAAGCATTAAAGTGGTTGTTATGCTTTCTAAGGACAATGTAGTTGTTGGGGATGGCCTGCCTCAATCTTTCAGTACCTACCCTGCTTTAACTTCACTTCCGCAAAAAGTACATCAAGCACCCAAAACATATCCAGGATATACAGTTGAACACTTCAGATATGCTTGCTGCTACCCACATAGAACTGAGTCACACAAATTCAAATATATTTGCAACTTTTAAAGAATGGAACAATCTAGCAGAACAAAAGAAATGTTCTAAGAAAGGCCCCTCAGGGAACAATTTCTACAGGGAAAAAAAAAGCATTAGCAGAAGTTCCACCAACTGCTCTTGTCCCAGAACAGTTCTATTCAGACATGCACTCTGCTATTACAATTTTGGTGCCCTTTCTCTTTTTCTTCATTTTTATAATGCTCAGCAATGGACAAGAGGAATTCTGCTACACCCTCAAATCTCCACAAACCATCCAGTAACCTTTCTTCTTCCAAGTATGATATTCATCCAAAGACAAAAAAAAAAACTTTTCTGCAGCCATTTCAATTATACTGTCTGCTGCATGCCTACCAGCCTACAAAACAAGTCCATAACAATGTGAGGCAGCATTTTGACAGTCACTCACCCCATCCCTAATTCAATTTTGTATCCCAAGTGAATTAACTTGATCAGAGCCCACGTGTAGATTATTTATACACAGCAACACAACCAAAGTCCAACTACACCTTGTACAAGCCCCTCTTCTTGTTGGTTCCAACTGGACACAACAGAGCCTCTCACATAGACATGCATTTCTGATTACTGGGACCAGTCTTTTATGTAGCTTTATGTATCACCTGCAACTTGCAGGCCTAGGTCACATACAGCTTGTTTTATTCCCTTTTAAAAACCAAAAATAAATGATGTCATCAGAGCTGTTGCCATTACCTTGATCTACAGCCAACTTTCTAATGAAAAAAAAAATAATTAAAGCAGGTTATTCCTTCCTCAAACAATGTTGGAAATGTTAACACTATAATTATAACACCTGTACTCATATGACTAGCTCCCCAGTGGGTGGGTGGCTTCTATTACTGTCAAAGTGACTTAACCACTAACCCTGTTTAAAGATGATCAAGCTAATTGGGACAAATTCTGCCTTGGTCTCTGGATGCAATACAAATCTAGGTAACAGAGTCAACCTCATAAGGTGTTTTTGTTAACAGATTCATCTCCTTTTATTTACTTTAGGAAGAATTTATATTAAAGATTATAAAATTATATTCTGTACTTGAATTTTTGACTTCTGCACTTAATATTTTTAACTTCACTAATCATGACTTTGAGCTATGGAATAAGCAAAAAAGGTGTAAGTGTACCATTTTTCCCAAATTCAAATACTGTCCTTCTGTATGTCTCAACACCACTATTACTATTAAAAGATTGCTAATACACAGTAAAGACTAGGACAGCCACTAAAAATTATTCTCTACTTCTTGAAAGTCAGCAGCAGATTATTTTTTTTAGCAATTAAAAAGCAGAATACAATCACAAGATGTACTCTGCTTGTTGGATTAGCTTAAGCTAGCATTAGCAAAAATAAAAGCTCAGTTAGTAAGTTTTCTTCATACTGTTCCAGACAACCCTTTTACAAAAGGCAGTCTGAGAGCAGCTGGTCAAAATCGTTTGATAAGATTCTGATTCTGACCCCAGAAGTGACTTGCTTAACCACAAAAATATTATTCACTTCTCTCTTTTTCTTCAGCTAAGTATTTCTATGCCATTTATTTTTTTCTTTAAATTCCTTTCTGCCGTTTTCTGAACTTACTTCTTATCTTTCACTTTATCATTTCACACTTTTTTTCAGGCGAGAAATGAAAGAAAGGAATATGGGAGACCAGAAATGCTACAAAATGACTACTGATAGTATTCAGAACACCCCCCCCCTTACTTTGCCAGTAAACAAAAAAAACAACAAAAATGTTTTTACCAAGAAACAAAACAAAAACAAACAAACAAATCCACCAAGAACCTGGCAAACTTCTGGATTTTTCCCTCCTTTTCTAATACCTCTCGTGCCAGTTCCTTGAACATCTGCAGGTCTCAATCTTTTCTTTATATTCACCTACATTCTCTACCCATGTAAACGCAACTCATCTAGGAATCAAAATTTTTTTTGCCCAAAGACCAATTCTCTTGATTGAAAGGAAGTGACACTCAAAACTTGCCTCTTAAGCTACCCATTAAAAAGTCTTAACACTTTCTATGATACCACACAACATTTTTCTAGAAGTCTAGAAGTCTAGTTCTGTTCACAGCACCCTTCCTCTCCTGCTTTCTAAACATCTTCTGTGTACTTCCCTAGTACTAGGTGATCAACAGCCTTGAAGGAAAGTGTAGGAAAGAAAACAGTTTCTCATTCTTGCAGATGCAGTCTAGTATCTGGAGGTACTGTTTGTGTCCTCTGTAGCAAGAGCAAGAATAGTAGCTTTTACAATTGTTACATTTCTGCATTTTACCCTTAGTGGTATGGTTTCATTGAAGTTCTCCAACAGGACAAAGGGCTGTTTTTCAGGTGCATGGATGGAATTAGATGATTCCTTTCCCACTGGTTATCAGTAGGAGTTCTCCATTTGAAAATTTTCTGCAACTTAAATCTTTCCTAAGAAGTAAAGCCAGCACTGACATATTCCAAAGTCAACTGGTGACAGGACAAGTTAATGAGGTATTCACTGGTGAAGGTCATGACCTAAAACACCATGTTTATTCTTGGTTTTGATGCAACTTCAGATTTTTATTAATAATCAAATGAAGTTGCTTTTTGGACAAACTGCCTGCTGTTTGTTTTTTTTTTTTTTTTTTGTAATCAATATATTAAGTGGCACCTTAGAAAATTAAATTCTTGCTCTGAGGCACCTCTTACCATTAGAGTCCTCCACTTCTTCAGCAGGAGTGTGGTTCTTGGAGGTGTGGTGGGCGTGTGAGGCTGCAAGGTTGACCATGCGGGGTCTTGGTAGTGTCAATGCTTTCCCATGCACTTTCAAGGAGTGCTCTTTCAGCTGGCTGATTGTCATGGTGGAAAATGAGCAGGAGGAACATTTGTAGGCATGTTCACCTGGGTGAGCGAAATACAGGCAAGTCATCAGCTCACAAAAGAAACAAAATGGGGTCCCCATACTTCTCCTACTGAACTTGGAAGTAAAGTTCCCATGGACTCCTTCAGCACTAGACTGATCCCAAAGATAACAAGCTACGTGCACCTCCTTGTTGGAGCAGCCTGAAGTCTGTGGGTACAGACACCTGCTTTGGAACGAAGTATTGCTTTTGGACAACTGCAGATACTCGTAAAGTGACTGATGTCAAAAAAAACAGAGACCAGACTATTAGCATGCCTGTGTTGCATGGTATGAGAAGAAAACAGACTCTGAGATGAAAATGGAGTCACTTAACTATAGCTTTCCAAACTTCTTTGGGAGCACAGCAGCTATAGAGAGTGAAATCACCTGTTTCTGCATGCAGCACGTTCAGCATCACTATTAAAGAAGAAAGAAGGATACTACAAAATGATATCAAAGGTCCCTCAGAAAACCAAAGACAAACAAACAAGCGAACAAAGCAAAACAAAAAAAATTACATTTGGGGAATGTCACATTTTTTTCCTTATGAAAAATTTTCCATTAGGCAGGAATAATCTCCATAGAACTGGTAACCAAGTCAAAGTTTTTTTACAACAAGAAGTGAACATGGCAATACCAAGAACAGTGCATATCTGCAGGGCTATGTGGAAGTGTGTTATGAGAAAGCACTAAAAGAAGTGAAAGAAAAGAAGTAATGAACAGTAGTGAACTTAATTTTGAACACATTCCGAGCTACAGAGACAGCAAACAAGGGGAAACAAATCTTGAGATAAGATTTGTTTTGCATTAAGCATGGAGGCAATTGGAACACAAAGTGAAACTCTCCCAACACAAACAATGTGATAGTAACAGGTGCCAAGTTATTGTTTTGGAAGTACCACTTCCATGTACACTGGCCACATATGAGCTGTATATAAAGAGCCAAAACTCATATTCGAGTAAAATATTCATGAACAGTACAGCAGACCAAGGGCTCTGGTAATGAACAAGGCAGAAAATGTTTTCCATCTCTCAAATTTAGCAAACAAGATTCTCAAATAGCATCGTTTCCAACAGCACAAATACATGAACCAAAATAGCATGTGTAAACATGCATATTGCAGCAAGTCAGAATAAGCACACCTGAAAAAATCAGCAACCATCTTACAAAAAAAAAAAAAAAACAACCTCCCAACCCTCTCTTTCTGAAAAACTATGCTAATCGTGGGGACAAAACATAAACTTAAAAAGACTCTCTTGGTACATCTGAAAGAGAATAGATCACAGAATCTGAAGCGGTAAAACAAGAAATTGTCCCATTTCTTCAAATGGTATTTCTCACCTGCATATTACATCAGAGTTATGAGTTACCTTTATACAAACAGAAATAAAGCACTTTTTGGATAGCATGTAAAACAAGCTGCTTAATGGAACACAATAATGTAACGCCACAAGAAACTCCCGAAGTATAAGATACCAGTGAGATACAGGTATAAACCTTCACAGTTTAAGAAATTGCTGGACAAGAGTAGGCACCAACCATTAACTTATAAGCATCACAAGACATTCAAGGAAAGACGACAATTACATATTAAGAAGACTGGACACAACTAACAAATATACACACTACCCATCAATAACAGTTCTGGTAGACTTCAGCATGAAAGGATGTAGTAGCTTCTAGAGGCAAGACTATAGTTTGACTCAATATAAGACTTTGTATGTTTTCAACTGCCAGTTTTGCATTTCATAAAAATATTGTATTAATATACATACAAATAAATAAATCTAAAATTTTCAGGGGGCGGGAGGTGGGAGTAATCTCGGCACTTGATATATATACTTGGAGCATTCTGTTTCAGATTATGTAGAACGCAAGTGGGGCAATACTCTGCCACTTCAGGATCTGGGATTTTAGTGAATTTTAAAAGATCTCCAGGAGACTAGACAAATTAATAAAGGGGCACAGAAATTTCTAATTCTAAACAAACTGATAATGAGAAGATTGACAACAGAGAAAAAATGGTAACAAAAGAGGTTCAGAGAACCACTGTGTCACTGAAAAACTGTGGAGTCTAAGGAGAATTCTTCATAGAATGTTTATTCACTATTATATATTTCTAAAGGACTGACTCGAAACACAACAAAGCAAATCTCTGACTGAAAAACATCTGAGCAATTTTCTGTGATGTGAAAATCTGGTAGAAATGGACTGAGGCAGAAACAGATCATAAGCCTTTGAAAACCCTATTACACAAGTCATTGTGCAAAACACTATCTAGGCAACCATGAAATTGTGTTCTTGTATGATGCAAAACATGGCCCTTCAAGGAGTGTCCACTAATCAAGTTCAATAGCATGAATTCATAATAAATAAATCAATAACCTACATGAAGAGGAGTGTGAAGTAAATATCAGTTGCATGCTAACTTCAGGTCTAAAAATCTGGCAGGTTTGAACGAGGTAACACAAAGAAGCCCAACTTCACAATAGCGTAGAGAAAACATTTTATGGTTGGTGAAAATGAAGAACCATGTCATCTCTGTACAGGATGTGGGATTCTATAAACTGAAACTGCTGCATACAGTTGGATTGCCTTGGAAGTAGAGAATGCCATAGTCATATACAACATGAGGTTGGCAACAGACAAGCTAACCCACAACACCCATCCAAGTACAGAAAAGGGTCCTTGGCACAAGCTCTGTGAAATCTGAGGAAATGGAGTACAAGAAAGACCAACAATCCCTCCTACATTTTGTAAACAAAATCTGTCTTGGATGAAGGGTAAAAATTACCTTTATTAAAAATTATCAGACAGTTACGAATTCCTCCTGTCTTTTCTCCCCATTTTCACATCTTCCTTCTCCATCCCAACTTGAATATAACGTGATGTGAACAAATAATAAAGAAAGGAACATACTTGTAGACCTTTGCCATCTGTTCCAGTAGTTTCTAAATGTGAGTTGGTAACAACTGATCTACTTTGCAGTTTTTTAGATCAGCCAATATTATGTTATGTGTATCAGAGTGGATGTCTGGATAGTGGTTTGGGGTTCGTTTTTTTGTCTGTTATCCAAAAAGATGCAACAATTGCAGACAGAACCAGCTGTTCTTGACTCCAGTTTTCTGATAACCTTTCAATGCATGATGCATCACACTGCCAAGAATCTAAGGCCATGTAGTGAAGACAAGACACCTACCAGGATATTTTGAGCCTCAAGCTTTTTAACAATCACAGCTGCAATACTCTGTGGTGATCTATCCTGTATGATAGATCCCCTTCCCAGTTCTTGTTCAACAGAGGCATGTTTGCATGCTCACTCATATGGATTCTGTACTGCAATACAGAGAACTCCAAGATAAATTTCCATGTGAAATAATGGAATGATGATGTTCTTAGTCTGCTGAACACAGACTTGAATCCCAAAATTTCCAGTGTTTGGCTTTACCATGAAAGCCAGCATAAGAATCTACCAAAACCAATATTCAATCCACAACTGTTTTCCCACTTAAAGCACAAACATAAATACAAACATAACAGAGCAAGGTTGAGACAGTGATATACGCTGACTGATTAGATTCTCCTGGAAACAAGCAAGAAAAAATCATTTACAAAAATGAAACCAGAAGAAAAGGAAAAATTTCTAGAAGTACTCATCACTGTTTTAACCTTTTTTCTTTCTGAAAACATTATCCAAATTTCTACTGATTCCAATAGGTGCATAGGTTGGCCAATCCTGGCTTGCCATTGAAATCTTACCCAAATCTGGTGACAAAACGCGTGACCCAAACCAGCATCTCTCATCAGCAACAAGAATACATGGGCCATTTCTGCTGCTGCACTGCAAAACTGAGAGAGAAAACTTACCAGCATGAGCCTTCAGTATATGGGTTTTCAGGCGGCTATTATAAGAGGACTTGAATGGGCACAACTTGCAACGGAACGGCTTATGATGTCCATGATGGGTCTGCATGTGACGATCCAGACTTTAAAAGAGAAATGCAAAAAAGGGAAACACAAAAGAGTAAATAATTTCAACTATTCCTTCAGATGTAAGGCAAAACATTTACAGCAATAATTAAGTAAGAGCCAAACCAGGCTCAATTACAATTTCTCATGCAATCTCTTTAAGTTCAACAGGTCTACCTACAGATAAAGTAGAATCTAATTTGAGGAAAAGGAGCAGAGCTGACACCAATTCTGTTATGCAGAAAGTAAGCCTCTTAAATAACTTCTAGTGCAAAATTAGTATAAATTAAATTATACCTGATTTAGACTTAAAGGACCAGTTAAAAGAAACAAGAAACAGATGAAAACAGTAAAATTATCATTACAGAATATTTTTCCTGGGAAACATTTTTGTGGAAATATGCCCCCCTTTGTCCTCTTGGCAAAAAAAAAATATATATATATATATTTTTGACCAGCTTTAATGAGGAAGCCTTTTGGTTACAGCAGCAAAAGCAGATTAGAGATCCTGCTCTGGGGAGGGTGCCAGCAGGCTGCAGTTGATGAGTTCCAGGATTAAAAGGCAACAGAGTTTCAGGCAGAACAGAGTGGGATATGCTGCACAAAGCTCAACAAGAGAAGAAGGGGTGGTTAAGACCAGCCTCTACTTTCTTCAGGGAAACTGGAAGCTACTGACAGCTTGATAACCAGGGTGTGATCAGAATCTGCTCTCTCTCCACAGCTTCTTTTAACAGCTCAGTGAAATTTAGAAGGAAAAAAAAAAAAAAAGACATTTTCCAGTTTTTAACAAAAGATCAAATTCATTCTAAAGTCCTGCAGAGCTCTGCAGTTTCTATGCTGTGGCCCACAGTCAAGAGTTCACAGTCTCCAGGTGGTAGGCAAGTAGCTTCAGCTTGTGTTGTAAATATTTCCAGCACAGCCTCTTCCTTGGAAAATTAATGCTTTGTGATCTACTTTTAGTTTAAGTCTCCTTACACATGGCGATGGAACAAGGTAGTTAGAGAGGGCTGTAGGAGTAGTAATTTGACAGAACTGTCCCCCCACCTGCCACCTTAATTCTAGACATATTTTAGGCTTATTTCCTTGTTTTACCTAAATCATCATGTTCTTCTTTACTGAACATCAACATGGAATCAAGCACAGGCTGTTCCAGCCCTCTCACACTACACAGATTGTCATGGGACCTTTAGTCCCACACTGACAGAGCTTAAACCAGAACATCCCTGTTTACAAGACCTAACACTAACGTCTGTGTCTTCAAAATTCTGATGGTAGCAAAAAAAAATTTAGAAATAAACTTATGTCCCCCTCAGGGCCACTTCAAACAAATACAATTTAAAACAAATCCAGGATGAAGTTTGCAGCATGACAAACTGTACAGCTTTTCCACGGAAATAGGAAAAGATGTCTCAGTATGCAGACCGGGCCCACTTCTTAGGGACATCTGCTACCTCGTTGGGACCCCAATTAAAGATGAGAAGACAAAGCTTCCTACTCTGATGCAGCCCTCAGGTTATTATCCATTATTGATTTTTCAGGCTAGTAGTGCTGAAGTTTCAAAGTCTGAGGGCAATCAAGAGAGACTTCAGGGCCTTGGGACGACTGGTTAATGGATCAGGAGCACAAGTAGTGTTCTCCCCTGTCCCTCCAGTTGCAGGGAATGATGAGGGGTGAAACAGGAAGAATCAGCAGGTCAACACCTGGCTCTGAGCCTTGTGTCACTGGCAGGACTTTGGATCATAGGTTGTTTTACAAGACACCAGGCCTGCTGGCAACAGATGGGGTACACTCATCTTGAAGGGGGAACAGGATTTTTGCGCAGGAGTTACCAGAGCTCATTGAGGAAGCTTTAAAGTAGATTTGAAGGGGGAAATGGATAAAACCAGGCTCAGTAGAGACAAGTCTGAGGGCAACAAACCAGTGGTTGTGGGACGGTGTGCTAGCAAGGTCTTTTGGTCTGCCATCCCAGCAAAGGTAGGGGATGGAGAGCCATGTGACAGAAAAGGCATAAGTGATATTGTTGATGGGTGAAATCACTGAAGTGCCTGAGAATGGTCACATAGTAATTAAAACCTCTTCCCCCAAAAAGGTGACAGGATCAGTAGCCCTACTGAAGTGCATCTACACCAATGAACACAACATGGGCAACAAACAGGAAGAACCGGAAGCCATTGTGCAGGAGGAAAACAGATATAGTTGCCATCACAGTAATATGGTGGGATGACTGGAGTGCTGCAAAGGATGGCCATAAACTCTTCTGATGGGATAGCCTAGAAAGGAGAATCTGTTAGGGAGCGGTTTGAGTGTCTTGAGCTTCATGATGGTGACAATAGGGTTGAGTGCTTATGGGTAAAAATCAGGGAGAAGGCCAACAAGGCAGATGTCATGGTGGGATTCTGTTAAAGACCACCCAACCAGGTTGAAGAGGCAGACACAATATTCTGTTAGTGGAAGTCTCACAGTTGCTAGCCCTTGTTCTCATGGCAGACTTCAACTTACCAGATGTCTGCTGGAAATACAACAGCTGAGAGGAAACAATCTAGGAAGTTCCTGGAGTGCGTGGAAGATAACTTCCTGACTCAGCTGATAAGTGAGCCAACAAGGGATGGCATCCTACTGGACATTTTACTTGCGCACAGAGAAGGACTTGAGGGTGATGTGAAGGCTGGAGGCTGTCTTGGGTATAGTGATCACAAAATAATAGAGTTTTCAATTCTTGGAAAAATAAAGAAGGAGATTAGCGGAACTGCCACCCTGGACTTCCAGAGTCCAGACTTTAGCCTGCTTAGAAGAGTGGTTGGTGGAGTCCCTTGTGAGGCAGTCCTGAAGGGCAAAGGAGTCCAGGAAGGCTGGACACTTAAAAAAGTAAATCTTAAAGGCGAAGGGGTTCCCAGACCCCTAAGCTAGAAGGTAGGGATAGGGAGCAGAATGAAGCCCCCATAATCCAAGACGAAATGTTTAGTGACCTGCTACACGTCTTAGACACATACAAGTCTATGGGACCAAATGGGATCACCCAAGGGTAATAAGGGAGCTGGAGGAAGTGTTCACCCAGACACTTTCCGTCATTTATCAGCAGTCCTGGCTAGCCAGGGAGGTCCCAGTTGGATGGAGGAAGCAAGTGCGATGCAAATCTCCAGGAAGGGCTCGAAGGAGAACCCAGTGAATGTACCAGCCTGTCAGTCTGACCATAGTGCCAGCAAAGATTATGGAGCAGATCATCCTAACTGCCATCATATGGCACATACAGGATAACCAGGTGATCAGGCCTAGTCAGCATGGGTTTATGAAAGTGTGACTAACCTGATCTCATTCTATCACAAGGCGACCTGCTTAGTAGATGAGAGAAATGCTGTGAATGTTGTCTACATAGACCTCAGTAAAGCTTTTGACCCTGTTTCCCACAGCATTCTCCTGAAGAAACTGGCTGCTCATGGCTTGGACAGGCATATGCCGAGTAAAAAACTGGCTGGGCCCAAAGAGCTGTGAATGGAGTTAAACCCAGTTGGCAGCTGGTCACAAGTGGTGTCCGCCAAGGCTCAGTACTGGGGCCAGTTCTCTTTAATATATTTATCAGTGATCTAGACAAAGGGATCAAGTGCGCCCTTTGTAAGTTCACAGATGACACCAAGTTAGAAGGGAGTGTTAGACAACTTGAGGGTAGGACGGCTCTACAGAGGGATCTGGATAGGCTGGATCAATGGGCCAGCGCCAACTGTATGAGATTCAACAAGGCCAAGTGCCCACTCATGTATCTGGGGCCCACAACCCCATCTGACACTACAGGCTGGGTGAAGAGTGGCTGGAAAGCTGGCCAGTGGAAAAGGATCTGGAGCTACCGGTTGATAGCCAGCTGAATACAAGCCAGCTCTGGTGGCCAAGAAGGCCAACAGCATCCTGGCTTGTGTCAGAAGTAGCGTGGCCAGAAGGACTAGGTAAGTGATTGTTCCTCTGTACTTGGCATTGGTGAGGCTGCAGCTTGAATACTGCATTCAGTTTTGGGTCCCTCACTACAAGAAGGACATTGAGGTGCTGGAGCATGTCCAAAGAAGGGCAACAAAGCTGATGAAGGGTCTAGAGAACAAGCCTCATGAGGAATGGCTGAGGGAACTGGGGTTATTTAGCCTAAAGAACAGGAGGCTCAGGGGAGACCTTATCACCCTCTACAACTGCCTCAAAGGAGGCTGTAGCGATGTGGGGGTTGGTCTCTTCTCCCAGGCAACAAGCAGTAGGACAAGAGGAAATGGCCTCAGAGTTGTCAGGGAAGATTTGGGTTGGATATTAGGAAAAATTTCTTCACTGAAAGGGTTGTGAAGCATTCAAACAGGCTGCCCAGGGAAGTGGTTGAGTCACCATCCCTCGAGGCATTTAAAAGTCACGCAGATTTGGTGCTTAGGGACATGGTTTAATTGTAGACTTGACAGTGCTAGGTTAAAGGTTGGACTTGATTTTAGAGGTCTTTTCCAACCTAAATGATTCCATGAAATCTCTCAAATAGTAAGATACTGAATGCTTGCAGTGAATACTTGTAACAAATATTTAAAACATATTTTAAACAGATGATAGGCAATGAACTTGCTGAACAATTAAAGCAGACTGTCAAAGATGTGTATAATACGTATTCAAGCTATTCTAAAATACATACCTTAAGATGTTCGACATTGTAATACTTAAAACTGTATTCATGACCACATACGTTGCCAGCACAATTCTTCCAAGGGCAGGTTTTTAAGTTTTGGTAAGATTCGGGAGAACAGTGGGTCAGTTAAACACTGGTTTGGTTTCTTTCATAAACTTTATCTCTCAAGACAACAATTGCATCAGGATCAAAAATAAAAGATAAAGCAGACCACCTCAACAATAGCAACAGCACCTATTATCAAACTAGGTGGTAACTGTAGAGTTCTTCCCTGCTATTCACCACTTTCTGACTTACCAATCCTTCTACTTGTAGGACAACACTTTATTCATTTCCTAGGTAGAAAACAGAGTAACCAGAGACTAAACACAAGTCTGATTTTGGAAGCAAACCAATTTACTAGGCAAACGGCAGGCTTTGTGAGCCAAGAGAGGTCGGGGTGTCCCCACTGTCAGCCTCAACAAAGACGGGTGGTATATGCACAGTAGCATCCATCCTTCCCCCACCTCATGGATCTTTTCAACATGGCAGACCAAACTGTGGCATCAATTTGTCATGACACTAGTAGAAAACTTGGTTTCCAATGTAAGGAGTATAAAAACATTTTGTATTGTGCTTCTCTCCCACATACATTTAATGGCAAAACAGCAACATGTTCACCAAATTTGAGGGTGTTACTGATGGTGCTACAAAATGTCTATATTGAATGACCATGTGAATCATCTCTTCTTCTGTTAAAATGAAGCAGCTCTCTCCCCAGACTAGCAAAAATGTGTGTCACATGTGTGATACATGTCACAAAGAAAACTGTATGTCAGTCCAACATGCCAGTGAAAAATACCCCTAAGCCTCCATTTTTTGGGAAGGTTTATACATATGTATGTATGTATATGATTGTAAGAATTTTTAAAACTACCCATCTGATGGCAAACTCAACCTGTAGGAAGAAAATCATAAGAATTCTGACTGTTTTTGATGACTATAAATTTTTTACATGCTGCATGAGACAAGGAAACAACTGACAGAATCATAAGTATACCATGCTGGTGTGAAATTGAAATATTTTAGAGTGAAATTGCACACCATGATTAAGGAAAAAAAAATCTATTTTTAAGGAATCTTATGATAGCTATTTAACATTAGATATGAAAATTCAATGATCAAGGAGTTGTAGTAGTTACAAACAAGTAGTTGTGTGCAGCAGAAGTTCATTGTGTGTTAATGATTAAAAAGAAAAATACTTTTCTCTCCTCTTCTTTACCTGTTAGGTCTCATGCATTTGACATGGCTTCATAAGTGGTAAGTTTCAATGTTTACCTACTGAAAAAAGTCATATTATTTGGATTGCATGTTTTTCCCCTACATGCAAGAAAAAGGGGTTTAAATAAATTCAAGAAGATATAAAGATGTGATGTTTTAGAAGCAGTTACAAATAATGATGGCCAAAGGTTTTGCAGCACAGAAGATACCTAAATGCTGAGAAAATGGTTGCTCAAAATCAAGTTGAGTGTGCTCTTCTTCACTGTCAACCTACAGAACAGTAGTGCTAATCTGTGCTTCTTTTGAAAACAAAAATAAAAGCCACAACTTACTTGTGCCTGAAAGCAGAGACAAAGGAGCAATACTGGCAGCTGTACTTGTCTTCCCGGGTAAACATGGCCAGAGCCAAGTGACTCCTCTCGTGAGATCGCAGACCCTGCATAGACATCAAAACCCGGTCACACTGGCTGCAGTGGTAGCCCCCAGGCCTGGTTTCATCTTCCAAGGATGCTCCAGATTCAGCTTCTGTAAATTCCACAATGCCAGGGTCTTTGGCTCCCTCACAACCCTCCAAAGTTGTGTTTGAAGAATCTTCAGCTTCCTGCTAAAAAACACATACCCCCCCAAAGCCATCAATTCTCTCTCCCTTCTGCCCTTCAGGCTTTCCCACGTGCTCATTTTAATTCCTAGGTTTTCCACTACGTTGTTTTTCTAAATATATCCCTACACAAGCTCCATATTAATGGCTTTCTGAAAAAAGAGCCTATTCTTGGGAGGGGAAGAGGTAATTGTATATATTGTTTACATACACATTAAAAAAAATCTCTCTGCGTAATAAAATAACGAATGCAGAGAGACAAGAAACTGAATCAACTCTCTCTCAGTAGTACTTATATGAATCTTCTAGACTTGATCAGTGAAACCTTGATATGGTATAGAGCAAGTTCACTTTAGTTTATTTTGCTCTAGCTTATAGTGTAGCTACTCTACAGACTGATAGAGTAGTCCATTTTACCACATAGACATTGCCCATCAGCGTCAAATTCATAAGAAAGAAGTAGGTGCTCTAAGATCCCAGAATCCTTAAAAAGCAAACAGAAAAAGTCTTTTCTTATTCCCTTTCTTAACTGATCTGCCCTTTCCCTCTTCTAACCAAAGCATGTGTATTTGCAGCAACTTTAAAAACCTGTAGGAATATCTGCATCATGTTCTTTCAGCACTGAATTTCAACTTTTGTTCCCTGCTGCATAACATCTATTTATTCAAAAGATGGCATTGACTCCACATTAACTTCATGTGAGAAGCTGGGAGGAGGGGAAATGGTCTGATAGGAGGGAAACATCACAGTCTATTAGCAGTCAGGTAAGGTAAAAAAAAAAGGCCCATGGTAGGGCAATGAAACCTCTCTGAGGTTGCATGAGTTTCCTCAAAACACACACAGCTGGTGTCACAAAAGAGGCACCCTAAGTCAGGGACTGAAACCTGCAGCAGGAGCACAAGGAAAAGGAATACACACCTAGCTCCTGCAGCCTTACTGCACCTGCACTGCTACTGACAATACCGTGGAAATCAAAATCAGGCTGTGGAGCATGGCCTATCCTTGGAGGTGTCCCAGAAGACGCTCTCTTTCACAGGGAGAAAGGAACAATATTTACAACTAATCACCTGAATGGTACCACTGTCTCAGCTGGCCATTTCAATGTTTTATCTGGAGCCAGTAAGGAAATCACAGAAACGTAGAACAGCTTGGGTTGGAAGGGACCTTAAAGCTCATCTAGTTCCAACTCCTCTGCCATGAGCAGGGACACTTCCCACTAGATCAGGTTGCCCAGGGCCTCATCCAACCTGATCTTGAACACTTTGAGGGATAGGGCAACCACAGTTTCTCTAAGCAACCGGGTCCACTGCCTCACCACTCACAGAGTGAAGAATTTCCTCCTAACATCTAATCTAAATATACCCTCTTTTAATTTAAAGCCATTCTCCCTCATCCTGTCATTGTCTGCCCGAGCAAAGAGTTGCTCTCCATCTTTTTTATAAGCCCCCTTTAACTATTGAAAAGCTGCAATGAGGTCTCCCCTGAGCCTTCTCTTCTTCAGGCTGAACATCCCCAGCTCTCTCAGCCTGTCTTCATAGGAGAGGTGCTCCAGCCCTCTGATCATCTTCGTGGCCCTCCTCTGGACCCAAAATTTCATGTGCAAACGTATACCACAAGCAAGTTCACCATTCACCCATTTGAATGTGCACACTTACTCTTCTTAAAAGAAGAAAAACAAGAAAAAAAAAAAAAAGGAAAGCAGGTCTTTTATGTTTTAATTAAGTAGAAAAGTAGCCCAGAATAGCTGAGAGAAAGCCTCCTGATCATAAACCAAGTCTTTCGGTCATCAACGACATCAATTCCTTTGTGGCTGAGAAGAAATGAGAATTAAATAGTCTTCGTGCCCCTAGATCAAAAGTGGAAAAAAGTTAAAACATCTTAAAATAAACCAAATGCACTGCAGAAACTTAATGTTTAAATGACAGAAACATTACCCTGAACTGGAACACCCAGCTCAAAATCCATTCAACTTCACAAGAGCTCTCCACAGGTTTTCAATGAGTCCTTCATTTTAAACAATGTTAAAAGGTATAATTACAGTTTTAAAATTCTCACCTTTACTGTAGCTGACACAGAAGAGACATTTCCATACTGGACATGCTTGCGGAGGTGATTACAGATGGCTCGAAGCGTTGGATGGACTTCCACACAAAATTTACATTTGTAACCAACCACTTTCCGCTCTTTAAGTTTTGAAACATCTTCCAAGTGCCCAAAAGCCTATGAGTACACAAGCATAAATAAATTCATATGCTAAAGTGTGCTTTGATATCTCATTTTAAGGAATGCAGACTGGATTTTGCAGCTGAAGGGAAATTATGTTTGACATGCGCATGTCTTGTTTTGCAAGACTGTAAGGCCAATTTTTGTTGATGTCTATTACTGCCTCTAGAACAAGTGGGCAAGACATCTGTGCAGGAGAGACCTTCAGGTCTTGCATAACAGTGGTTCTCCAGAAGACTATTCAATCTGGCCTGAAACTGCTCTTTCATGACCCCACCACTTCCCAAACAGCTGTGAGGGGCTTTTCTGCAGCAACTATATTCCAAATCAAAGCAGAATGAATGGGGTGAGTGAGCAGGAAAAAGAGCACAATTTGGTCTTCCAGTTACGGTGCACTAGTCCAAAGCTTCAGTCATCAGATAGATTCATGTCATGTTAATACTGAGTGCTTTACCAGTAAACACACTGGAAGAAACAAGCTTGAGAAGTAAACTGATGTGTTACTCAGAGGCACTCTTAAAAAGGAGATTGGACATTTTGTGAAGAGTCTGCAACAAAGTACATGGCAGCCTTGCAACAAAAGAACAAGGAACTGTCAGATACAGATGGCCTTCCAGAAGGGTGGGAGGAAAGGAAGGAGATGGAGAAAATACTGAAGGAAGCAGTAAGAAATCATAGGGCTTCCTACGGAACCTAGGGAGGGGTTGAGGATGAAGGAAAGGATGAGGAAATTGAAGCAGAATGTGTAATTGACTTATGGAGCTCACTGACACACTGAGTCATTCATTAGCCTGTGGTCATTTGGCTGTCAAAGAGAACATGCAAGTGGGCATTAGTAACAGGCAGCCTCTTGGGGTGCAGAAGGGTAGTGTTTTTGTTTCTTTCCCCTGGCAGGGCAGGGAGAAGAGGGAAAGAGACCAGACACACAGATCCTTACCCTCTCTTGTTTGAAATCTGCAAAAGCACCATCTGCATATTTCTGCTTGCTCAGAAGCTGCTTCCTCCTCTCCTGACGTTTGGCACGCTTCTGGAATTCCTCGTTGTGACCATTCAAGTGTGCAGTCAGCTCTGCCGTGCTATGCAATTTCATATCACAGTGCTTGCACTGGTAGACAGCATTCTGAGAGCGGGTGCCACTTCCCAGTATGGTAAAGTCTCTCTTCAAATCCTTGCTGTGGTGGTCAGTGTAATGCATGCACAGCAGCTCCGCTGTGCTGAAGGACAGCTTGAAACATTTTATGCACCTGAAGGGAAGCCACTCAATTTCCTGAGCCTCACTTTCCACCTCAGGCTTCTCAAAGTCATTCCTCTCCTCAGTTGGAGTTGGCTTTTCATGCTCATCGGCATATACAGCAGTGAAGTAACCTCCCAGCTTGCTTGCATGCTGCTTCTTCGGGAAAACACCAGGGTGACGCTTCATGTAGTGGGACACAATACCCTTTTTGCTGAAGGACTGGAAGGAACAAAGCGAGCATTTCTTCTTCTCTACAGCCCTCCTCAGCTCCTCACTTAACTGAGGAGTGTCATCTTTGGGAGGAGATGGAATGATCACTTTATTGGGTTTGTCGCTTACTGTCCTGGAGGCTGCTAAGCAGTGAGTGTAGTAAGCATCAATGTCATGTCTTTTCTGGTAGTGTGCCGCAAGCCCTTTGCGGATAGGGTTGGTGTAGGAACACAAAGCACATTTGAAGAGGTTGTTCTTGCCTTCTGGCTGTGCCCGTACATTGTTATGTTTGATGCGGTAGTGCCTGGCTATCCCCTTCCGGGTAGAGCAGAAATATTTGCAGAGCTGACACCGGAAAACTGTGTGAGACACTAAATGAGAACTGGAGAAATGAGGTGCTGCAACAGAGATTTCTCCAACATCCTCAGCAGCAATTTCTGGGGAGGCCTTGATTTCAGTCACCATGTCTGGCTCCAGTGAAGCAGACACCTTTGGTGGTGACTGAGCAAAAACATCAAATTCAGGTTGATTGTGGTATTTCTCATAGTGAATTTTGAGCTTCTCCAGTGTACCATGGGTATAAGGGCACAGCTTGCACCTGTAAGCACCATAGCCTTGCTTGAAAATCCTGCTCGTCTCTTCCACATCATTCTGAGCAATATCATTTGACTGCTCCACATCATGCACAAAGTCTTCAGCAGTGACCTTTATTGATGGGTGCCGTTTCTGGTAGTGTGTGAGAACGCCATGAATACGTGTGTTAATGTATGGGCAATGTCTACACTTATATACAGCCCCTGGGTTAATGTCTATATCCTGAGCAAAATCTGCAGCTTTCACTTTCATGCCAGGATGTTTTTTGCCATAATGTGTCAGAAGGCCATGCAAGTTGTTGTATTCAGACTGGCAAACTGTACACTGATATGGAGTAGAGGAGATGGCAGGGTTTGCAGAAGCCAGCTGCACCGTTTTCTCCTGGGAAAGGCTGGGATCCTCTGCACACTCTGCATCCTGGTCCATCTGTGACGTTGTTATCTGGTCTTCAGAATCCATCCTGATCCCAGTTTCATCAGGCTGTGTGCCAGACTTCTCAGCAGCATCTTTCTCCTTAATGATATCTAACAACACAGATTCATCCCCATTCATGGCCCAAGGGTGAAAAGCTTGGTAGTGATTAGTAATATCCCAAATGGAAGATGCTTCAAAAATGCAATCTCTGCACTTGTAGGACTTTGCCTCTGTTGGCATCACTAGGGCAGGAGGGGAAGGATCGGGACCTGCCCAGAGTTTAGTTGCCATGTAAGTATAATCAACATAATGCTCAGGATGTCTCCTTTGGTAATGCACAAGCAAACCACTTGGCTCTGTGTGTGAATAAATGCACCATTCACAGTGATAACCTGCCTCTATCAAGCCATCCAAAAATGCCCATCTGAGAATGGATGTGACTGTAGCTTTCAGTGTTGGGTGATCTTTCTTAATATGCTTCCTCAATGCATAGAAGTAAGGTGAAGTATAGCTACACTGCCTGCACTTGAGGGCTCTCAGCTTTGACTTGTCCCGTTCGGTGCTAGAGGTGTGAGCAGGCACATTGCCAGTTGATTTCTTCTGGCTGCGATCACAAAGGCTTCTAATGGTGGCTGTATGCTGTCTAATCACATCTGCATTAGCTTTGAAGTCACGATGCTTCTTTTGATAATGAATGAGCACACCTTTCACGGTCCTGTTTCCATAATCACAGTGCTGGCAGAAAAACATTTCATTCTCAGGAGGATTCACAGAGGTCTCAGAACCACCTCGGCTCAACTGCTGCATTGACACTGGTGGCCTCTGAATACCAGGTGGCAGCTCACCAGCCCTCATCATTGCTGCAGTGGGAGGTGCCTGCCTGATATATTTGGCAGTGACCTTTATCTCTGGGTGCCTCTTCTGGTAGTGGACAAGCACTCCAACAACTGAGCGGTTGCTGTATGAACAGTGTTTGCAGTAGTAGAGTTCAGTAGCAAGGTCTGGGGGTGGGGGGGGGGGAGGTGGAGGCTGAGAAGCCAAGTTGGACAGTTTTGGGGAGACAGGTGTCCCCATCTCAAAAGACATGTGAGCCAAGGCAGAGCCCCTATCAACAGACACGACACGCATGGTCTTCTGGATTCTGAAATATGATGCTTTTTCTTCAGGGTGCTTTTTCTGGTAATGAACCAAAACCGAATGCATGTTAGGGCTTGCAAATGAACACACGTCACAGTCATAAACAACCACAGTATTGACGGAAGGTTCCTTCTGATTTTCACATTCAGGACTAAAACTCTTGGCGGCATTTTTGTTAAAGCCAGCTGGCACACCAGCCCCACGAGCCACGGGGGTGGAGGTTGCCATAGTTTTTGGAGCAGAATTCAAGATCTCTCTCAGTGTCTGAGACTCTGTGTTCAGCCCTTCTTGCTGCTCAACAACATAGCTTGAAAATATCATTGCATTGTTAATTTTCACTGTGGGATGCATTCTTTGGTAATGTGGCATCAGACTTCTAACATTCGGGCTTGTGTAAGAGCAGAAGCGACAGCGGTAGATCAGATCAGAATGATCAAAGTTCAGTACATTCATAGCTTCAGGGTGATGCTCTCCATAATGCTGCTGCAGGTCTTCAAAGTTTGTATAGTCAATATAGCACTCAAGACACCGGTATACTGCACTGTGATCATTGGGATCCAGGATATACCTAAAGCTGAATTTAATATAGGGGTGCATTCGCTGGTAGTGGGTGCTAACGCTCCGGGCAGATTTGTTGCTGAAATCACAGTGTTTACAATAGTAAAGCCTGCCAGAGTCATTAAACTCTGCATTCTCATTGTTCTGATCAGTACCATACATGTTTGACTGGCCCCCCAGAACAGAGGCATTAGGGCTCTGATGTTCTTTCATGCTGACAGAAGAATAATAATCTTCCTCATCTTCTGATAAAGTGAGCTCAATCTCTGCTCCATTGGCAGAATTGTAATCATGTTGCAAGCTTCTGAAGTTTGCCTCCTTCTGGGAATCATTAGCCTCTCTTCCCCACATTTGCTGTGGTGCGTAAGAACTGGAAACTTCTATCATTGGTTCTGTTTGCTCTTCTTCTCTGTCTAACTCAACTTCTATCTCCACCTCATTGTCTTCCTCCTCTTCCTCATCATCCTCTACATTAATCACAGCATCTTCTTGCTGTTTGTTTTGGTTGATTTTGCTCTGCAGATTGCTTGCTATTTCGTCGATCCTAGTTCTTTTTTTCACTGGTGAGAGATCTAAAGGGAAATCATTTGACACCTTCCGAGGTGCCTTTGCAACAAAGTTATTTTTAGATGACAGCCCAAGGATCGAGGTCTGGCTCTTCTTCACTGTGCTGGCAGAGGTGTGAGCATCTGCCTCACTCTCTTGTGGTGTGTTGGATGGTGGTCCATCATATTTCGGCAAGTTGTCACAGAATGAGTGCTTGTGCTGCTGATGAACTCTGAGGCCTTTCAAAGTTGTGGTGGAATAGTTGCACATTGTGCACTTGTATGGATGCTGTGAATGGGGCTGGGGTGATTGCTGTTGTTGTTGTTGCTGCTGCTGCTGCTGCTGCACTGGCTCCATCATCCCAGCTGACTTCCTGCCATTTATATTTCCACTCTCATAAGACACAGCACTGTCATTCAAAGAAGAGGCGATGCTTTCGGTCTGAGAGTTCACAGTGTCCCAGTCTGATGTTGTACCTGTATGACATTGCTTGTGGGCGCCAAGCTTTAATGAACTCTTGCAAGTGAAAGGGCATTCGTCACACTTGTACACGGCTGTCTTTCCAGACAGGTGGATGTTCTCAATGTGACGGGAAATGCTTCGGCGGTGCATAGTCAGGAAAGGACAAAAAGGACACTGGAACCTGTTCATATACCTTCTAAAGGGGATCCCCTTTGTTTCCAGGAGTTTGTTGCCATCAGATCCCATCAGCTGCTCTGCGGACATTCCTGTGGTCTGGTGATCCATGGAGTTCAAGCCATTCTCGCTGTCCATTTCATTTAGCTCTTCATCTGAGCTGGAGTCATTTAGCATACTGTTTGTTTCCAGGTCAGCAGAAGAATTTGTCATATCAGCAATTCCATAGCGGGATCTGTCAGACAAATTAACCATGCCTGAGTTGTGAGGTGACTTAGGCTTCATTTGAGGATAAGACACGGAAGAAAACTTGGAAGATGTAGAAGAGTTGGGCCTGATAAGGGAATTGCCCATAGAGCTTCTGAAGTTTGAGACATTAGCGTTCGACATCTCACGTCCTGTCGTATTCATGGACATATAGTTAGAGTTTGGGGAGGCATTCTGGGCACTCTTGTTCTGTACATCAGGTGCACTGGTTCCTTCTTGTTGCTGCCTCAGGCTTGACAGTATTTTTACCATACTGCGGTGCTTCTTCATCATGTGGTCACACCAGCGCTCCCTTCGAGGTGTCTGGTAGCTGCACCATTCACAGCAAAAGTTGCCCCTCGACTTTGTCAGGGGCTTGACCATGGACTCCAAAATGCTCCGCTCCACCACCTCTGCAGGCAGCTCCTTGCAGGGTTCCTGCACTGGCACAGAAGCAGATGTTGATTCAGATATAGCAGTGGCAGCTGTAGGGGGAGTTGAACTCTCTTTCAGGTTGTTTTTGTGATACATTTTCTGGTGCTTAATAATCCTTGCACGCCTGGGTGACTTGTAGGTGCAGAACTGACAACTGAAAACTTTGCCAAACCCTTCATGCATCATGATGTTGTAATTTAAGGAACTAGTGGTTGGTGGCCCCACTGAGCTCCCCCCAGCCTGCGTTCCATGAACCTTGCGTGTGTGCTCTATGAGGAGGTTTTTGGAACGGAAGTAGCGCACACAGAACTTGCACTGGAAAAATTTGTTGGTTGGTTTAGGATTTGGAGCCATATGCTGACCATAGAAAGTCTGGCTCTGGTTATAGTAACTTCCAGTCCCCATCTGACTTGTTGCATTTTGCCCTAAAATGAGAATTAAGGTGAATATATAAATAAATAAAATCAAATACTGAGCCTTTTCTCCACCCACCCTATACGCGTAAGAACACAACTGCATCTTGAACAACTATCAATCACACCAGGGTTCTCTCACTTACTTATGACTTAAGTACACTCTCTACAGACTGTACACTCTCTACAGACCATACACTCTCTACGCTTATCTATATATCTGGCGACTTTCAGAAAAATGGCCATTGTCCATAATATAGACATATATGTGATATGGTGTAAACTTTGGGATGGACCATTTCCAAAATTATCTTCTCTGGGAAAAAAGAAAGCTAGCACACTAATAAGGTTGAAAATTTTGAGGTGGTTCGTAGTGGTGAAGAACCATGAAGATCTGACAAACAAAAAGCATTATGAAAAAAGACACTAAAAGCAGCTAATAAAACCACCCTTCACGTTTCTATTTACTGGAAGAGCTGTGGTCAGAACCAACATGGCTGAAGCTAGATATCTGCTTTGCTGTCACAGCAATAAGGATAATCGAGTTTTTACAATCACATTAAAAGTATTAACTAATATGTACTAAAATAAGCCGTGTGAAATAGGTGGTTAGAGCTGAGATTTACCTGCTATTTCATCTGCAATCGTAAATTCATCCTTTACGGAGGAAAACTCAACCTCAGTCTGGTTGCTAGCATTCATGGAACCAGACCTTGGCTGGCTAGGGCTTTCCTCTGAGACATCGGTTGGCTGCAGGAAAGCAGTGTGAACATCCTGAATATGAGCTTTAAGGTCTTCATATGATGGAGCTCGAAAATCGCAGCCATCACACTGCAGCACCTCCATGGTTCAAGAACGATCTTTCACATGAGAAAATTCTGCAAGAAAAAGAGAGGGAGAAGAAGAGAGAGGTTTTAAAGCAATGCCATTTTAACAAATTCTGAAATTGGTAATATCATGTTTATAAAGACAGTCATTTCCAGAGATTCCATTTACTGCAGTGTAAAACTCAAGCTGTAGTTACTATATGAAGATGCCTCAGTTTGGATTCACATGAAGTCCTACCTAGGTAGCTCACAAGTTGCTGACTCAACACTACAGTCAACGTTCTGACAAATGACTACTGACTCAGTGGACTTTGTCCTCTTGGCTTTTCCATTACATAGGACAGGGCTGTTGTTCAGAAGTTTGTCTTGTTCAAGGACCACAAACTGTATGCTAGAGAAATAGCACATTACTCCCAAACAGTCATGTACTCAATTTTACAATCAGAAGACAATGGCTTCTGCCTCTGTGAATCTCACTAACACTTCTTGGAAGTTGAAAAGTATTGCCTGCTTTATCCACTACAGATTAAAAGCCTCTACAGGAAAAAAATCTGCCTTTCTTCTCAATATCCTCTCAGTTCTGAGGTTGGTGGAAAACCTAGACAACACTGCAAGTTGAGATGCAGCCACATGCACTCAAGGTAGAATGGTTTGTTCTACCTTACTTCCACCATGCCTTGCAAGGGCATCTCCATTCTTTGTTAAAATGTTTACTGCTAAATTTGAGTCTGTTCTGGGGACACAACCTTTGTCTTTTGGGAAGGCAAGACCTGGAGGATGAGCGAGACAGCAAAGGAAATAGGAATTTTGCAAAAGTACAATGGAAGTATGAGTAACAAAGACTTTCCTCAGAAACATCATGGCTTCTTTGATTTATCCAAATGCTCTACATATCTTGAAGTACCAAGTAACACAAGATATGGCAATGTGAATTATGGAAGTTTGGTGTGTGAGCAACTAACCCTGCTTCAGAGAGTTGTATATTTATGCATTGCCATGAAGGAGAGGAGACACAAAACACAAGCAAGACAAAAGCCTTACTTTCCTACTCTGTGCAGTATTTAGACAGAAGAGCAACTTTTCTATATCAATAAAAGAATTACTTGTTTAAGCTTCCACATGCTGTGCTGGTACAGCGATAATCTGGGCAGTCCAGAGGTCCAGTATACAAGGGCTGCCTCAAAAGCTGAAAATTCCACGTTTTTTGCACATAAAGTACAAAGCTACTTCTACAGTGAGGAGAATGCTCCAAAACATTAGTGAAATGAAATTAGAGAGGATACTGCATCAGGATTTTATATGAAAGAATGCTTCTTCTGATAGCCTGCTAAAATAAACTTCTAGCAAGTCAAATTCTGGACAGTCTGAGCACACAGGCTCTCCACATATTTACCTACATTATTTTGCAGGCTGCACTGTGTCCTTTCTCTTCCAACCCCCCTCTCTCCCTCCCACCACCAATAGAGAAAATGAATGCTGTACCAGCTCCTTTTCGGCTAACAAAGTTACAATAATCGAGATACTCAAGCTTTTATGTGCAAGCACCAGACCAAATTGTGTGGAAGAGGTTGCTATCTGCTCTGGATCAAATTACAGCAGTGAGTGAAGCCCCACCCCACGTCTCCTTTAGCACAGTCCATTAGACCTGAAAACAAATTTTTCCATGGAGCAGACGACTCCTGCATTTAGAGCACTTCACAGAAAAGCAGATCATCTAGTTTTCACTACCCATCCCCCAAGCTTAGTCCTTTCATCTCAGCCAAACAAGCCACAGCTCTGCTGAATGTGTTTATCACACTTTCAAGAGATATGAGCCCCTGCGTCACTGAAGCTTTAAGACTCACTAAGCTGCCCTAGTCCTCTGAGCTTTGGGAGCAGCCATTTTAGCTCAGACAACTCCTGCACTGAGAGGCTCAGAGCTTCTCGCCCGTGCACAACATGGCCTCACTTATCTCAGCCTCATCTCCAGCACACCAGGGTTTTTCTTTTTTTTTTTTCCTTTTTTTTTTTTTTCCTCCTCCTTCTTGGGTCACGCTTGAAAAATCAGCATCCCCAGAACACACCTCCCCTACTCCTGCGTGACTTGCACCCCAAACCATGTCACTGGTGTCCCCCTGCACTGCCCAAGCAGCACCTTCTCTCCCTGAGCAGATCGCCGGCAAGCATCTCCTAGGGTTGGTTCCCCTGTCCCATGGATGACAAATGTGATGATTCAATCCAGAAACACAGCATTACAGCATCAAGACACTGGTCCAAGCTGTCCTACAGAGGCAACACAGAGCCGAGCCTCCCAGGAGGAGGCGGGGTTGGGGGGGAGGCAGGCGGGGGGCCTCCAGCCTGCCCTGTCCCTGGGGAGCACTCCTGCTCAGCGCAGAAGACACACCACCCCACTCCCCTGCCAGATTCCAAAGTCTAATGACCTTTGTTAATCACCAGCCAGCCTGTCTGCATCAGCAAACCCTGCCAGCAGACACACCCTTCAACACAAAGGCTGTAGCTATGCCTTTTAAGAGAGGTTCTCTGAAAGCTCCATTGTGTAGAAGAGAGGAAAAACAACACACACACACACACGCACAAATCCATCCTTCCCTCCTCCCCCCCCACCCCCAGCCCCCAAAATCTTCAGACCCTTAAGAAACACCACCACGAAACACTTTCAGCTGTCTCTTTCAGAAACTTCAGGACAGCTTACAAAATACAAAAAACAGGGAGGGCAAACCTGAAGTTCTGAAAAAAATGTAATTCTGGCAGCTTCAAGAGGTTAAAAACACCACCATCCCCACCTCCAGCAGTCACATTTCTTTTACGAGCTGACAACCAGAGAAGGTATCCTCAAGGATGCTTGCTGTTGTCTAGACGATCTTAGATCAACAGCAGCACCTTTCTGCTACAAATCAGAAGAATGAGTTGGAAGATCATGAACAACTGCTGATTACAAAACCTGATGGGGTCTTTCTCATGGATTCTAGCTTTAATGTCTGCAGGATCCCTATCGCAAAGGTAGCACCAAGTCATAGAAGAGGTTAATTTTACTGCAGCTGAGAGGAACAAACATCAGGTACAGCTGCATGGACTTCAATTTTATGTTTTCACCAAGCATCAGGCTGAAAGCAGGATGAAGCATTTTATACGGAATTCTGCCCTACTATTTCCACATTTTTCCTTAAAATTCAGACATTTCACAAAAGCAAGAAAAACACAGTGCTAGTTTGAGCTCATATTTCAAAAGAAACTGAAACACAATGTGTGTCTTTCTCTCTTCTTTATTGTCTGCATGGAATACAGAAGAGAGATCCACCTAGCCACCAGTGAAGAGCATTTTCACTGCAACACTTTCCATACATACAAACAATACTACTTTCTATCTTTTTCTTTAAAAAAAAAAACCTACAGTCCTTAACCCTTAAATTTTTGAACAGCACAATAAAAAATGTAAGGGGGAACAGAGGTGGATTGTGAAGGGAATTACCAAATCCATTAACTCAAAAGCAGAACAGGAAGCCTGGAAAGAAAACAAACAAACAAACCAACCAACAAAACAAACACAAATAAGCAAACAACCACCATGAAATGAATCCATAAATCGCACAAGCCCTCTAACATATTCACAACCAATCTCTTGAGACCACATTGCCCACAGATAATGTGACTTCTAAAATACCCATACTAATGTGATGATAACCTCACCAGATTATTAAAATCCCATTGTCTGGCTAATTTTCATTTACAACCTCTTCTTAAAATATATGGCTTTAATGCTGAATACGGAGAAGAGGTATTCTTATTTCCCTTATGAGTGAAAAGCTTCCAAAACACTGAGCTCAAGAGATTCTCAAAGTTTTCATAGTTTTAAAGACCCAAGCTAAGCTTTCAAATTGTCTTTGACATACTTCTCTACGCTCCTGAACATGTAAGGAGAACATCAGAGAGACAGTTGCATTAGATTTCTAGGTTTTTAAAAATCCAAAACAAAAGATAATTGTGCTTGTTGAACAACAGTCATTACAGAATTTGGCAGCAGCCAAAGTAGTACAAATCATTATGTTTAAGTTTGGTTTTAAAGCTTCAAAATACAAAATTAATTGTGAAGCCCAAGGCACTGACCTCAAAATTGAGCTTCTGTGGTTGACTACCCATCCGTTATATTTTGAGATGGAGTCAGCGCTGCTTCTAGAAGTTAAGAATATGCACATGCACAACCACAGCTGAAAAGGTCACTCAGACCACACACACTATCTGAACTTGCACCTCAATATTTTTAACATTGCACTTAAAATAAAGAAATCTCCAGTTTTCCAAGCCTTTCCATACTCTGATGATCAGACGTGTCTTCATCCCTACCTCACACATGCAGGTTGCACTCAACGGTTTTCACTTTACTCTTTGCCAAAAGTGAAGCTGAAACGGAGCAATCCTGGCGTTACACACATGGCTCCGTAGGCAACAACGCTGTCCAAGCCTGTTTCCACTTTACAAAGCTCCCCTGGAGGCACAGACTGTGTCAGGGCCCTGAGGGCACCCGCAAGCTTTGCTGTCCCTGCCTGGCCCCCTGGGCCTCCCCCTAACTGCCCACAGCCTAGGACCCCATTTCAGCCCTGCTCAGGCCTTCACTACCTTGCCCATGGCCCAGGATCCCCCCATGGCCCTCATGCCTGCCCAGTGAGAGCAAGGCGGGTCCCCAGCTGTCGCCAGCTCTGCCCTGACACCAGCCCTGTCCCCAGGGAGGTGCCTGGTGCTGGGCCGCTGGGACAGGCCTGGCTGCCAGGCCCCGCGCTGCGGTTCGGGGTTGGGGCGCCTCCATGGCATCTGCTCATGGCAAAGCGTCTCAGCGTAAACAAAACATCGTCGCAGAGGCTGGAGTCATGCATCAGGGTGATCTTTTTCCTTTAAAACATGCAGTAAGCTTCCGCATTGGTCTACTCTTCCCTCACCACTACTTTTTTTCCTGTTGGAGATTAGTCCACCAGAAATGAACTATCAGACACTAAAGCAATGTGATTAGCATGTAACTAATCAGAGACACGGTTTTCAAGAATCCCATGGATAACACCACAGGCCAGGCAATTTTCCCTGCTGCAGAAGCTGGGGTTTCAGGAGGAACCAGTACCTACAGGCTTGGTGGGTTCTCAGAGGCATTGCTTGGGCTCCTGTCAGTGCTTGCTTCAGCTCACATACCACTAAGATGGTCTGATGACCTCAGGTTTGGGGCTTTTTCCTTTTTTAAAAGCAACAAACAAACAACAACAACAAAAACAATACCTTTTTATAACACAGGATTGCAATGGGGAAAACAGGCAAAACAAGTAAAATCACAGGAACGGTGCAAAATTTGAGGAACTGGAAACCTGAAGACTGTTCAAAGTGGAGGGAGACAGCCTCATTTTTCATTTATGAGAAAACATAATTAGTGAGGAACTCCATGAGTAAATTCAATTCTCAACTAAAGTCAGGCAAACCCACTCAACGCATGGGTCTTTTTCAATGACTATATTCCATTCAAACTATGGGGATTCTTGGTCCTCCAAGGGTTGACTTTGGAGCCACTCATCCAAACTCATATAAAAATAAACTGAATTGAAACACTGGTTCCTTTTCCCCTTTTTTTTTTTTTTTTTTTTTTTCCCTTGAGGGGAAGAGGGGAGATAGAAGATTTGATAGAACTGGACATTGATAGGACTCTATGGGTTGGGTTGCAACTGTCCACTCACATATGGTTAATTCATGGTTCCTATTTTCACGTAAAGTACTTATGGTAAAATATTATCACCAGATATAAGTTTTATTATCAAAATTTCCATTCTGATATCCAGTTTGGGGCCATTTATAACATTTTGAAACTCAACAGTTATACCCTTGAGAGTAATATGTTATCTGAGATGTGTGATCCTTATTCCTGTTGCCCATTTCTTCCAGGAAATATTTTACCAGTTTGCTCTGGTTTATTGACCAACAAGGAAATTTTTAGCATATTACAATATAAGATGTTGTCAAAGTTTTTGGAAAGAAACTTCTATTACAGATGCATTACAACTCAACAATAAAAACGATCTAAACTGAGAAGAGACAGACCCACCCCCCCACCCCAAAATGTCCACCTGGAAGACTGCTTGAACTTCAGGTGAGTTCCAGGTTGGATTCCTTCTTTGCACAATATATATCAAACTTATCAAAAGTCTCCGTATCACAGAAAATAGGATGACCAACTTGTTCATCCCTATGAAGTCACCATTTACTTCAGTTGCATCTCTGTACTTCAATGCAAGCATTCATTTAACATACAAGATACCATACTATGGGTCACTGTAAAGCTACAGCATAGCTTGCAAAATCTTCAACACTAGAGGAAATATAAACCACATTACTCTTAAAACTTGTGAAAGAGCAGCTACACAGTGCTGGTAGCTGCCCAGGAACATAGATGGCTTTTTTAGTTCTAGAGAACAATGATTCACAGAACTTCTGGTTATTTTTCCTGGAGAACTCAATAGGTAAACACATAAATGACCTGAAGCAGGTTCATCAGTATCAGTTCAGCCAGTTCCCCAAGACTATGATTTTTTTTTTTAAAAAAAAAAAATTGGAACATGATGTCAGTTTTAGCAATGTATCAGCGAAAAAGACTGCAGTCCCCAGCCTCAAGCAGACACAGCAACTGATAATTATCTCACTGCAAAAAAAAAAAAACCCACAAACTTCCCCAGCAGGGAATACAAAATTCAAGGATCATAGAATAATTAAGGTTGGAAAAGACCTCCAAGATCATCTGGTCCAACCATCACCCTACTACTAATGTCACCCACTAAACCATGTCTCTAAGCACCAAGTCCAAACTTTACTTAAACACCCCCAATGACGGTGACTCCACCACTTCACTGGGCAACCCGTTCCAATGCCTGACTACTATTTCTAAGAAATATCTCCTCATTTCCAACCTGAACCTTTCCTGGCACAACTTGAGGCTATGCCCTCTAGTCCTATCACTAGTTACCTGGAGAAGAGGCTAACCCCCAGCTGCCCACACCTTCCTTTCAGGTAGCTGCAGAGGGCAATAAAGTCTCCCCTGAGCCTCCTCTTCTCCAGACTAAACACCCCCAGTTCCCTCATCCACTCCTCACAGGACTTGTGTTCCAGGCCCTTCACCAGCTCCATAGCCCTTCTCTGGGCACGCTCCAGGCCCTCAATGTCCTTCTTGTACTGAGGGCCCAAAACTGAACACAGCACTCAAGGTGCGGCCTCACCAGAGCTGAGTACAGGGGGACGATCACCTCCCTGGTCCTGCTGGCCACACTATTCCTGATACAAGCCAGGATGTCGTTGGCCTTCTTAGCCACCTGGGCACACTGCCGGCTCATGTTCAGGTGAGCATTGATCAACACCCCCAGATCCTTTTCCTCTGCACAGCTTTCCAGCCGCTCTCCCCCAAGCCTGTAGCGCTGCATGGGGTTGTTGTGGCCAAAGTGCAGGACCCAGCACTTAGCCGTGTTGAACCTCATCCCACTGGCCTCTGCCCACCGACCCAACCTGTCCAGGTCCCTCTGCAGGGCCTTCCTATCTTCTGACATATTGACTCTTCCCTGCAACTTGGTGGATGGAACACTTCATCCTAAACCCAGATGTTCTTTACAATAAAATCAAAAAAATATTTTTTGAGCCATGAGGTGCATGTAAGTTACCTAAATGCTGATCAGTCAATTTGAAGTTCTCACAAATAACTTCTCCTACTTTTTCTTTGGTATCCTATTTGCTCTTTGGTATAAATATATATCTGTTCTTTTTGGGGAAAAAAAAAAAAAAAAAGAAAAAAAAAACAGACATGTAAGTGCCTGAAGGCTACTTTCACATTTTTATTTGAAAAGCAGATTGTAAATATGATGGCACTACTTAACTAAAAGAAAAATTAAGAAAGCATCTTCCAAATGTACGTCTTCCCTGCCTGACAGTTAGCTGTCAAGCATTATGTGATGCAGAGCATGGGCAACTGAGGTGCAGGATGAAAAACTTCAGGACTATGAGAATGCTCTCAAATATTAAATTCTTTTGCTCCAAACAAGACTAGGATGTATTTTTCTCATCTTCTAAATTATCTTCATGGAAAGTTATTAATCCATACAGAAATCATGGCTCTAAATGTATGTTCAAGGCTTAACAACTAATGGTCAGAGTAGAACTTTTTCTTTATTACGTATGTCAGTTACTCCATTTACTGTACAAAAGTAGTTGTGGAGGTTCAAGTATAGACACAGTTTTGTCAGCTTTTCCTTTGGTTCACCAGATTCAATAAACAGTATACTGCCCTGGCTACATGTTTCACGAAGATGCAGCAACTATGCTAGGGGAGGAGGTCATTCTAATCAGATATGCTCCTTCTTTTCCACAGAATGAATTTAGTTTCCTTTCTGACCAGGAAGAGAAGAAGAGGAAAATAAAACACACACACAAAATGCAGTAAACCATTTTCCCAGTCAAAACTTTCAAGGAAAATATGTATTTCAAACCTGAAGTTAATCTAATACAAAATAAAAAAAATATTATTATTTATACATATATATGGAACAGCACAGAGCAAAACTGTAGAGCACAAACGAGGTGTGCTACTTGGTTCCCATACTAAATGATCACAGGAAGTGAGCTGTCACCCACCTCAGTGACACAACCCAAACTCTCAACACTCTTCTGCATAGACATCTGGTCAAAAGGCAATTGGGCTGGCCCACCTAGGAGCACAGATACCAGAGCAAATCCATTTTGATTTTGTAACCTGCTCCTCATTGCTCCGCACAAGGCATAGTGCAAGTTGAAAGCAGTGGGTCTGGAGTTTCTTATTTTGAGCCAAGAGTATATTGTTAATTACTGCAAGAAATCGAGTTCCTGTGATGTGAGAAGTGGACTCTCCTGTGTACATGGACTTGGGAGAGGAAGATGTCAGTAGGTGGTGCTGAAGAACACAGCAGTGCTCTGCCTGGGTACTCAAGAGACAACCCAATTCCTTCTCATGCCTTGCAAATAATATCTTCCAACAGCTCTTTACACAAAGGGTGCATTACCAGCCTTACCGTCATAGGAGCAGGGGGAGGAGCAGACTCCTCAGCCTGGCATAACCCCAGCAAAGATCTCTTTCTTGCCAAGGAAAGTCAGACCTGTTATAAATGGTGTCCTGACAGTAGCAAATCAGATATGACAAATTCAACCACATACCCTGCTACACCATGAACTGAAGAGGGAAAGAGCAGAGCTGTGGCTGAAGACAAAAAAGATTATCTCCTGATGGCCATCTGCCCTTAATTGAACCCTTAAACAGCCTTGCCTAGCCTGTGCTGCCTTTAAAAGCAATCTTGCCATTCACCCAAAGTACATACTCCACTGCACGGTCTGATCACTTACAGTGCTGTGGCTGATGAGTTGCAAGCATGCTATAAAGAGAACTGATCTTAGTTTGCAAAGAGCATGGTGTTTTTACAAAGGCTAAATACAGCTTAAAAACTGGTGACAGTGATAAACTATGGGAACACATGAACTGCTGGATTATTTAGAGGCCACAGAATTTTAATCCTGGAGATCTGAGATTAGATTGGCCAACACAGTTGGTTTAAAACATGAGCAGGTACTCAGTGAAGTCACAGAGGTAGAAACCAAGTCACTAGCACTCATAAAGTACCAACTACAAGAGTAAAGCAATGTTTTGGAACTGCTACGGAAGTCGTCAAGACGGTAAAATTAAGAGAGGTCACCATCTTGTAAGGCAGATTTGAAAAGCTGCTTCTCTGGACACACCTTTCAGCCACAGGTTCAAACACCACAGATCATTTCCAAAATCCAGTGCCCAGTTAGGTAGAAATACAAGACTCCCTAAATAAGAGAAATTCACAGGACAGTTGCCCAGTTTGGTAGAAATACAAGGCTCCCTAAATAAAAGAAATTCACAGGAGAGTTGGGAAAAAAAAAAAAAAAAAGCTGCATGGATCAGATCCAGGAAAGTGAAAGGCCATTGCCTGCTTTCATCACCAACATGGGTTCAGCTTAGTAAGAACCCTGGGGACGACAGTCATCTCTCTCAATCTGTCCTGAGATCCTACATGTTCCAGATGTAACCAGTCCTCTTTCAAAGGGTACATGCAGACAGCATATGGACAGGATGAAAAAAGGCATTCAGAAGAACAGTTTTAACCCTGTAAAACCAAACATCAGAAGTCATGTTCTGTACCAGCAAAGCTGAGTAGAATAGCACCACCATCTCATGCAAACCCAAACCTATCTCATGCATGAATATAATTATAAAGCAGGATCTGTGGCTGAAATCCTACTGGAGAACAAGAACACACTGATTAGCAAAGTCTAAATATTGTTCTGTGTTCCCAGTAGACTCCTCAAAAAATCTTGTTTGAGGAGCTAGCTCCACTGACAACCTGGCTGCTTTACCACTGCCTGCATCTCCAGCTATCCATCCTCTTCCCCCAGCTTCTTGCTATATCTGACATTTGCTGGGCAGCCAGCAGAAGCCTTTTTGTCAGCCAGTTCATTTCCTCAGGTAATACAAATCCATCACTGACCCATTTATAATGCCAGACAGAATTCATGGTTTTATTTGCCCACTGACTCACTCACAGTATGGCAGCCAGCATCTTTGCCCCAGGTAGACGAATAGATATTTTTCCAGTATTTGACAGATCTCAGACTAGTGGTAATCACTAGTCTGCCACCCTTCATTCACCCTGCAACCCCTCCCAGAAGATCTTTTCCACCTGTGCAAGTGAAGATTCTCTGTTTGGGACGGCAGCAGCAAGATGCTGGTACCATCACTGACTTTGCTGAAAAGTGATACCACTATAAAAAAAAGGAAAAAATTGCAGCTAACATTTATATGTTATCCAAAATATGTTGTCCCAAAAACTGTGTATATACTTCACTGGATTACATATTGGGATGCAATATATAAACACTGAAATGCAATATCCTGCATCCAAATGAGAACCTTGCTTCTTTTACTCCCCCTTAAACCTCCATCTCCACCCACTTGGTCCTTCCAGGAAAAAAGTTTTTGCAGTTGGTGTAATATATAAGGCCCGAGTACAAACCATTTTAAATAAGGGAAGAATGCTGACTCGATCATCACCATTTTTGTGATCTGCAGATATCAGTATCTAAAAGAAACTACATGGAACATCTACAATGCACTTCAAGGACAAGAAGAAAAAAAAATAGAGAATTCAGAGTGATCCCAGCATTTTGCTTCACAGTATCTATGAATTAACCAAGGTTAATGTAAGGTCTCCAGCTAGAAGGCATCTAGATCAAAGAGATGTTAGAAACAACTGCATCAAAAACAGGGAAAAGCTGCTACTCCCTGTCTGTAAAAGAAGTGTACTTTGTTACACAGATAATAATTAAGAATAATCTACCTCACAAAACAAAACAGAACCAAAACAAAGAGAACCACCTCATCTTTCCAATAATAAGCAGCCCTTTCCCCTAACTATTCTGGACATATTCAAATTAAGGAGTATTATTAAAGCTGAATTATATCAAAGGTTGAAGCTTCTAATGAAGGTTTGTCCCAGCCTATTCCTTTTTCCTTGAAATAACCTATTTGAGAGTCAACCACTAAAATCCGATTTCTTTTGCTTCCTCCTAAGGAACACCCAAACAGGAAATGAACTATAAAGAAAAACAAATAAGACTTTATTTGTAATATGGCCCACAGCTAAGGAGGGCTGAGATAATAACCAACTCCATCCTTCAAAAGCTACACTCCCTGAAAGCATGGAGACATTAAAGAACTATTGTGGCTTCTCTTTTGCACACATCCTTTACCATACTAGGAAAAAAAAATGATTCACATTTAGTAATATAAAGCTGGAAAATTTTCTAGAATTTTAAGTACTAAGGTTACAAAATCTAATTTTAGACTGAAAAATCAGTCCCTATTGACATCAGATTACCTTCATGTTGAAGAAAGTGGGACCATTCTGGCTTTATCCTAAAGATATAGGGTGAAAGCTGACAAAAGAGAAACTAGTTTCCAAAACTTTATTCCAGAATATGAACACAAATGCCAAACTACATAAAAAGAAAACTATCTTTATTGTCACGAGTTCAGTTTAAGACTAGTTTATCGATAGGAGAAGCGTTCCTTTGAAAAGAAATTAAAGGGAGACCATGAACACCCTGACGTTATATTTTCCAGACACCTACTCTTCCCATTTAATGCACTGAATTAAACTAACAGCTTCGCATAATTTACAAATAGATCATTAATGATTTTAGCTACCTCAGGCCATCAACAATTTGAAACGTGGCTGTCATGTTTTATTCAAACACTCTAAAAGAGGATAGTATATCTTCATTATGCAAAAAGAAAAGCACATGAAAATCCACTTCAGAGAAAGGCTCCAAATAATTTAGATTCCATAACCTTTGGAAATCTGTGCAACTTGTAATCTGAATCCAAATGCTTGATTTTTATTTTCATTTTTTTTTAAGAGGCAGGATGTAGAAGACTCAACACAGGTCCCTAGAGAACACTGTCTAAGTTAAGGTGAAGTACAGAAAAAATCTTGTTTCGCTGGCCTAAGGAAAGAGACTTCTTGGGCAACTTTAAGGCAGGAATTTTTTTTGGCAAGCTCTCGTAATTGTGCCTAGTGAAAGAGGAAAAAATACCAATACAAAATAAATACATAAAAATTAATAATAATAATAATAATAAAAAAGGCGCAACCAAGATACTTGGACAAATTCAAAAAAAGGCAGAGATTCCAACAGCAGGAGAACCCTAGATTTCACCATGATTTTGGTTTTGCACAAAAATGCTAAGAAGCAAGAAAAAGAAGTCTGAAGAGAAGCATTAGATAAACTGCCAAGAAGTTTAATTAATCTGAAACCAGTTCACTAATGTTCTGAAAGTAAGGAAAGGGTAATCGGGCTCATAATGTTTTCAACAAAGAGAAAGAATATTCACATATGGTACCGACAAAGACATGCTGCAGTGCACTGCAGTTCCAAAGCAAAGGGGCACATCATTGACACCACTTTTATTGGTGGTTACACAGCCACCTAAAGGAAGGAACTAAAGTTTGACTTAAGGGGAAGAAGCTTACAAAATTCGCAACTTACTGGTTTCTCAAGAGGTATACGTAAATACTTCAGGTAGACCAAAGGTCATTAAAATCTCCAGCTCAAGAGGAGGATATAAAATGAACTAGGTTTAGTTCAAAGCAGAACCATATATAAAAATTCTCTTTTGTACTCGTCACTTCTCGCTAAAGTAACTAAGACAGAAACAAGCAAGCAATAATTAAAAATAAAATAAAATAAAAAGTAATTAAGAAAAAAAAAAAAAAGAAGAAGAAGAAGAAATACTCAACCAGAAAGATTGTAGATTGAACTGTTACAAAATTACATGTCCTCAGATCTATGCTGGTCAAAAGGGACAGATACATCTTTTCAATTACACATGGAAAGGAGACGTGGACAATCACTAAGATAAATATGTGTCTCTTTCCAGTAAAAGTCCAGCTAAGTGAATAGTCCTTCAGGTGCTTCATTCAACCACACTACTTGCCGATCAGGTGAATCTCCTAGCTGTTTTTTCATCCCAAAAGAGATATACATAAACCATATGACACCAAAATATAATGAATTTTTGAAACTTCATTTACATTAGTCAGCATCCTTAAAAAAAAAAAAAAAATCTTTTGTAGTCTATTCTGGACATTTTTTTCTTTAAAACTCATTTGATTAAAAGCCACTTGTAGTCTTTTATTTGTTTCTTGCAACAAGCATTCATTCAAGCGTGGGCTCTTGTTAGCAAGAATGTATGCAGAGTTTCACATTCATTTAGGACTTCATTGACAAAAGAGTCTATGCCAAAAGTATACAATCAGTCCTGCAGAAATTTCATTTTTTCCTTCTGCTGTTTATGGAACACCAAAGTGACACAAGACAGTATCATATGTCTCTGGTTTCAATTCATTTGTCATAAACAAGTCATTTAAATCAGCAGAAGTGACTTGCTCTCAGAGACAGTAAGACAGAAGTAGTCCTGTGGTTTTCAGACAGATACAGATTATTGAGCATTAGCTGAGGACTCGCAACTGGTAAATAATACGTACAGAAAAAAAATGTAGAATTAAATATATCAAGCAGCAATACTGATACACTGTTCCATACAGTTGCTACCTATTTGTTGGAATCGTGTAACTTCAGGCCACACTGTGGTAGGCTCTCACTGTGTGAAAAGCAAGAGGAGCAAGTCTTCATCATGAAGATCCTTCTTCCTTTACCTGATGTTAGAGAAGTACAAGGAGGTGAAGTGGCCTGGCTACGGGTTGCACAAGTAGTCTGAAAGAAAGTGGGCTTCCAAATTCCAGCCCTTCCTCATTATGCCATGCTATCTTTCTGTGCCATTGGCTCTAAAATCCCAGTGCTAACTTCCCGCAACTACAAATGCAAAGTTCTGCAGCACAATGGAAGTAAAAATTTTGGTAGCAGGGGTAAATCACACACCACACACAAGTATATAACTGATGCTCTTTATTAATCATCTTTGTGTTTACTTCTTAACTGGAATTGCCATTTCCAGCTTTCTGCACAGAATCCAAGTCTTTTGCTGAAGAATTTAGGTCAACTCAGCAAAATGCCTACAGAGCTGAAGAAAAGAATACCGGGGGAGGCAGAGGTTAGGGATGGTGATCATGGTCTAACCCTCATATTACTTGAGATCACAGGAGTTCAAGAGGGAGAAAGGAGATGGAAAAAAAGGGAGGCAGTTCAAAAAGGGACCTTTATAGTGGGGTGGGAAAGGAGATTTGTTTCCAAGGACTGACACTTGGTAAAATTCAAGTTATTGTGAGGTCTGAAAGGCACTTCTCTTGAGACGACTTTACCGAAACTGCTGAATCCTTATGCTCTTACCAAACTCTTCTAAATATTGGGCAGTGTATTCATAATTCTTTTGTTCTGGCAAATGTCCAGTGGAGGGAAAAATAAAAAAACAATAATAATAATAAAAATCAAAGGGGATATTTGTTTCTTTATAGCACCTTTATAAAAATATCTGTAAGAGGAACACTAGATCTTCCTCAATGTCTTCTGTAAGCAGGAGATATTCATGACCAAAGAAGAGGAAGTTTGATTTAATCAGACCTCTCTTTTACACATGCTAGCTGGAGCCACAAAGCTTGCGCACACTTCCACTCCACCCTGGATAACAAAATTTATGAGAACAACCCAGGCAATTAGTTTTCACATGCTGACAATTGCACTTACCCTTCACTGTTAGGACAACACCACAAAAAAAAAAAAAAAAAGACATTTTATGGATTTTTTTTTAAAGTTCAGATTGTAAGAGAATCAAGTCTTAGAAAACCTCTAGTCTACAACACCACCTTCACTGTATGTTCAACTAGTACATTTTTCCTGAAAAACTTCAGTAAAATAAATATCCTATCTTGACAGTCTGGATGTCAAACACGTTTTTCCAAAAATGGCAATTAGCTTCTGCTGAGAGCCATATACAACCTGCCAATGACTCCTGATCCTGTTTAATGTGAACCCAAATTCTGCAGGAGCTTACAGACACAAAACATTCTCTGTAGTAATCCAAGATACTGCTGGCATTCCTGCTGAAGGAAGCATACTGATCATGCTTCATCCTACTTCTGCAGAGCACAACCAGCCTAAGCTCTGCCAAAAGCCAAGTGTGTCATGGGCAGCTGTAACTTACTTGGCCTGGGCAAAGATATGAAGTGGTAACACCTCTTCTTTGTTTTTGTTTTTGTTCTTTTTTTTTGTTCCCCTACAGTTGTCAATACACAAACATGCTTGCTGCAGCTGGAAAAAGCCTAGCTAAAAATCCATTTTGAGTTTTCTGTGAGGGACATCTTGGAATCCGGGATTTTTCTGGAAACAGCATCTGCCAAATCTCTGCAGTCAAAAAAGGTAGTCTTCAATATTTTAGCACTCTAGCTTAAGGCAGCAAACAGGCAGATGGACTGTGCACATCTTATATCTACAGACAGCTTCCTTGTTGTGTCACCTGAAAGAAGGAGACCCCCTGCTACCTCACAGCAAGCCACTGGTGGAATCTTTACTTCCCAACTCTGCCAATCAAGCTCACAATTTTCTGGAAAACTCTGGAAGTAGATATGACATCAGCATTTTGAGGAAGTATATAAAAAGTTCTTTTCCTTTGAAAGAACATTCCTTTCTAACATAACCTATCTCACCTTCGAAGCTGTATTCCTGCCATTAAACCTCAAATTCCTGCTTTTCTGCCATATTTTTTCCTGGTCTACCTACTACTTGCTCTGTGGGCCGCTCCTTCTCCAGGTCTTCTGGAAAGATGCAAACTGGTCACCTGCTATTGCTATTTCCACAGCCTAGAAAAGAATGATGCTGGTGACATGCAGCTTCAATGTAGCTCTGAAGTCAAAGGAGCTGGTCTTTCACTTCTTCTGTGTATGTTTGGTGTGCTGGTCCCAAAGCACACAGGATGAAATAAAAGCTACTGCTTTCATTTCTTAAGAAAGGAACATAGTAGGGCAGAGAAAATAAGGGAGGGAAAAGGGAGGGTTGTGAATGTACTACAGCAGATACCACCAGGAATGACCAAAAGTCATCTGGTTTTACTGTCTCTCAGACGTATTGGTGAGGAAGGGCCTCCCATGCACTCCACAATCTGGTATCTGAGCCTGCAGCAGTCTTACATTTCTTCCTCTTTCTTTTTGAGGAACAAGACTCCCTTTTTGGTTCTTATTGTCTGTTGCTCTGAACTCAGTAACTGATATAACTGTGGTCAGTCAAGATATTGCATATGTGTGTGTGTGTGTGTATGCTATGTCTGGATCCTCAGGAAGGCAGCCTGGTATTTTATTTTTAAACTTTGGCTCCTGTTGCACAGCCCCACATATAATGGCTTCACTCCTGAAGGCTGGATACTCTGCTGATATCAGTTTTCAAAGAAAAACAAAGCCATGCAAGCCAATATTACCAAGAGAACAGGAGCAAAGTTCTCTCTTAAAGATTTTCTTTCCCTCATGAAAAAACAAGAGACCACAGAAAGATTAAGCCATCAGTGTCATTCCTGCTCCTGTGTTCTTATGAGCTGCAGAATACTGTACAAATTCCAGTACCTATTGTGCTTTTTGAGATTTCTTCTTCTTTATTTTTATTTTTATTTCTAGAAACTTGCTGGAATTCTGCCAATTTTCCCCAGCTGAGGACCAGACCCTTATGTGGATCAGTACTTACTGATTAGCTTTTATTACAAAATAGAGAGTCAAAATGGGAATCCATTTCTCCTTACCTGAAAGCAGAACTTGCAATGGATCTTCAAGGTCTTGGAAGCTAAAGGAGGCAGAACGAGACTTGGCTAATCACAGGATTGGTGCTGCAGCTCACCCTTCCTGAAGAGTCTGCCCTTCAGATGTGTTCCAAAGCTGACAAACTAACTTGTATCATATACCTCCAGCCACCTGCAGTCCAAGATCATTTTGGCAGTGAAGTTTCACTGTCAACAAAAAAAAAAAAGTGGTTTCCTTTTCAGCTGAGCATACAGGGGCTATATCTGTAGGCTTGATTAGAAGAAGAAAGGAAATGTTCGAGTTAAAGACAAGAAGGTACCTTTGCAACCATGCAAAAAGAAGAAAAGATTTGAAACTGAATATGGAAGATAAATGGATTGGGAACAGTTGGAAGAGAAGAAGTCACCTTCTATCTTAACTTCACTTGCATTTCATGATGGAAGACAGCTGTTACTTATGAGTTAAAATAATCACTCATTCCCAAGGAAACATAGAAAAAACAGCTCAGACCTCTTCCCCCTTCTTCATTCGAGAAATCCTTTGTTCTGCCATTGTCTTCTAACTCCTCCAATTAGACTACTGCAATACAGTGTTCTGAATCCTGAAAGCCTTCCAAAAGTAAAACTACAAATTAAGAACTGCAAATACTTTGTCAATTAGGGAATCAAAACTCTCCTTCATCCGTTGTAATAACTGTTTTACAAAAAATAAAAAGAAAAGCATTTACAATGAGGACTTTACTGCAGCATGACCTTCAAAAGAAGCTAATATACCATTTTTCTCAGATATTGACTAATTTGTGTATCAGTTATCAAGAAACCCAGAAGATCTAATGACAGTGCTAATTTTAAAAGCGTTTTGATTAGCACAGAAGACAAGAGAGTTAATCTCAAAGTTTCCTAGGTGTATCATCCTAAACAGAATAAATATGATTTTGAAAGTTGCCTAACAAAAAACTGATAGATTACTACTGAAAGATATTATGAATTGGTTATTATGAAATTATGACTATTATGAAAACTGGTTATTATGAAATCACAATATAATTGGTGGGGTATTTTTAATAGAAAGTTAGGTTGCTCTAGGAAATCAACATGTTTACAAATTCTGATTGAGTTTTTATGCCACAACCACCTCTGTGGTAACTGTAGGACCAAAGTCTCTAGTTCCTGTCTGTAAAATCAGGACTAAAGTTCTGGGTGACCAAAGTGCTGGTCTGTAGAGTCCAGAGGAAACCAGAGGTCTTCTGTTTGGGGGATTTACTGTCCTTTAGAAACCACAATGTGCAAGTCTGTAGCAGCTCAGCACTGTCAGGACTATATAAAAACTTTGTTCCATTTCTTCTTTTCCTCTATTAAGACAACCGGAAAACACATCTACTTTGTAAGAGGAACGCAGCTTCCACCAACCTTGTACATAGATTCCATGCTGAGAATTAAGTGCAAATCGTTTATCCTTAGTTCTAAACCTGAGATGGGGAAATGGAGGAAAACCTGGGAGAGAGATAATCAGGCATCAACTGATACTACAAACCTGCAGTCTGCCTTATTATTTCATTTAATTGGTTATTTGCTTCACTCTGGTATGCCTGGGGAAAACGATTCTCACTGCATGTTCCAGTAAAACTCAAGTACCTCTTTAGATTTCCTACATTTCAAAGCTCCAGCATTCTCATCGGCTATTCTTTGAGACAACTTACCCCTGACCTGGCATGAGATAAGTGCAGTCACCTTGCTCAAAGTTCACCATCTACAGCTAGGCAGTTGTCCTCATCCAACTCATTGATAGTACTCTAAAGCCTGTCTCTCAGCATGGCTTCTAGAGAGAGACTACAGGCTTGATGCCTTAGGATTTTCTACCGAGTCCATTAGTTATTCCAATAGCTCCTAATCTTTTTCCACTATTAAATTAGAAATAAATAACTATTTATATAGCAAACATTTTCTAGTCTTAGATTCCAGCCACTGCATCTTGTTACAGCTTGGTACAGATTCCAGATTCCTATAATATCGGGCATAGCCTGTCAAATTAACTGCTTTTAGCCTTCTAAATGTCACTTCTGAAATCCTCTGAAAGGGGAGAATGGACTATCTGTAAGTTCTCACTGTGAAGCACAATTTTCCAGACTTCAAGTCATTGCTATCCTCAGCATTTCTACCCTTATTTTTAAAGACATGTCAACTTCAGGAATGGATTTAATATTCCAAGAGTAGTACTTGCACAGATCAGCAGAGGAATGACAGTATCCCCTGTATTTATATATCTGAGTACTGTAGTAGTCTGTTTAGCTATTCTAACCATTTTGAATGATATCTACTCCTTTACAGCATTTTTGTTTTCTAATTCAAGAGAAAGATGGGACTTTTGAAGTCAACATTGGCTATCAAGCCAAGGCATTTCTCAAGTGATTCACAGAGCATTTTCTATTCCATATTTTCTATCCATTACAGATAAAAACTGAATGAGGAGATTTTAGGTCTGTTTTATTTCTAAATATAAATTACTGGTGTAGAGAACAGAAGGAAAAAGGAAAAGTCTCTTTAAATCCTATCAGATACCCCTCTTTTCTGACCTGTGGGATGCTTTTGTTTGCAGTGGAACAGGTCCAAAAGAAAAAGGAAGACCCTTGCTTTTCTCTCTGGGATCAAGGGCTCTCAAAAACACAAGGCCGGTTTTATCTGTTTGATCTATTAAAGCAAGGTCAGTATTTACTTTGGTCATGGAAAGCCCCCAAAGTATTTTCTGATATACTAAAAAGCCAGTAGCCAATAAGACCTGTGATTCCTCTGTGCTCTCTGCATGAGGTTTTCTTACGCCAGAATCCCCTTCTTCTAGAGATGCAAAAGCAGGCACCTCCATCTGTATAACCCCAAGGAAACTACTCAATTTTCAATCCCTTTTTACTGGGAGAAAAAAATAATAAAAAATGTTAGGCTGAGATTTAAAGATTGTACAAATACATGTTTTGATAACTTCTCCTCTTCAGCTTGGCACCTTTGTGAATATTTGAGGACAGCCCTTCCCCCGTTCTCCCCCAAATGGCTATTGCCTTGTAATGATACTGGATAAATTCCAAAAATCATCATTTACCCACAAGAACTTCAAATATCCACCTTCCTTAGCCTGGATAGATGAATGACTCAGAAACACAGTGGCTCTTGCTTATTGCACAGTTCAAAGTTTCATACAAGCCAACCATTCTTGGTTCCTCTGTTATCTAAGCCATAATATACTCTGTATTTTATGAAAACATTACCATAATTATAATTGGTAGTTCTGACTTTCTAGAAAACAGTGATGGGTCCAACTTAAGGAGTTGTATTGTTAGGAACACACTAAAATAAAATCCCACAAAGCAAAGATGAGATCTGCTTAATATAAGGTTGGAATATGTAACAGCTTCAGTGGATCTCCAAAACTAGCCAACATCCTCTGCTGTGCCTCCTGTTTCCTGAATAGGCAAGCAGAACATAATAAGAAATGTTTTTGCAGCCTTCATTGATAGACAATTGACTTTTTGTCTCTGCTTAGCATCAAGCTGATCGTGTTCTTTTCAGAAAGCACTCCTTCTCAGCAACACTTGGAAGAATGCTTTGTGATTTGTGTGAGATTTATGTCCACCCAGGAGGTTTTTCATCCTGTCCTCACACCCAGGTATTATTTGAAACTTCATTTAACTCTTTTCCAACAGACTATATACGTAGCTTTGGTCACCCTGCCCAAAGCTGATTTAGTTTAGACATGGTGCAACCACAATTGAATAATGGAGGCAAAGAAGCCACAAGAGCTCAGCCACGGATAAACCAGTATCATCATTTCCTCTCCCAACAGTATTTCCTCTTGGTCAAGACAGCTGGAAACCCGTACTGAAGGATATGTTGGGTCAAATCCAGCATGGCACATCCTCTGGGTCTGCGTTTAACTCCTTCCTAGGAATAAGAAGATGGAACTTTCACGATTGCTTTTGGATACTAAACAAGGTGGTCATGATGGCCCAGACATCACATATTTAAAAGTTTCAACACAAGGTTCCTCTCAAGGGGTCTGGTGACTTTCTGATGCGCTTTTCTAAGCAGGCTCCTAAAGAAGCATCTTCATCCCCAATGCAAGGTAGCGATGGACTGTGTTCATATCTTGTGAAACTCATTACATCTCCTTAGCATTCATATTACCTTCTAGACAGGTTGTTGGAGAACAAAGTATGGAAGAGATCTCATGGATCACCAAGACTGGTTCTCTTGTTATTACACATACAAATCTCATATCCATTAACTTAAAGAAAGAAAAACAGCATGCTTGCTAAAGAAATGATGCTATGGGTCCCTGAACCAAGAAAAGCCTGGTTTTAAAGAGAAGGGAATATATACAAAAGTCTTCCGATAACCAGAAATTTAACTGCTAGCAACTGCTAGTCCCAGTGACCACACAAAAAGGTAACACACAAAGATCTAACCAACTATGATAATGACGTAACTCCCACACCCCTCATTCTAAAGCATTCACTTCTCAGCTGAAATCCCCCTTGAGGGTGGAAGTCAAATCTTACAGCTCTGGAACATGATGTAACCCTCAGTTCTACTCAGCTTATCAAAAAATTCCTGTTCTGCTCCCTCTCTTCTCACATTTCCTTGGCCTCATTATGCCTTTAAAAAGAGAGCTTGCTACTAAAATCCCACTTGGGCTAATTTGCCTATGACAGCTTGACAGCTGTAGCAAGAGAAACAGAGGGATTCTTCCAAGCAGATGATGATTTTGACTGTCCCATTAATTTGATCAGCCCAGCTCTCCCTATATAAAAATCCCACCAGGAACACAACTGAGAGGTATACCAGAACACGTAGATAGGTTATTCAGAAGAGACAAAGGAAAAGGGAAGAAGGAAAAAAGAGAACGAGGGAGAATGAGAGGGAGGGAGGGAGGGAGGGAGGGAGGGAGGGAGGGAGGGAGGGAAAAACTCTGAAAATTGTTCATGTACAGAAAGTCTTAAATCATTCTTTACTAGTACATCAGAATTAATTGGTCTTCTACATGCACTGAGCTTCCTTCGAGGTAGGTTTGGTCCCATATTGCAAGCCCAGTATATTTCTTCTGCCTCCTAATAACAGTTAGGATTTTCTAAGCAGGCTACAGAAGAGAAAGTACTTGTTCAATACCAGTAGCCCATTGCCACACTTTCCTATTACAAGCTTGTCAGCCTGCCAACGCAGAGAACTTCCAGAAATCCTGCTTGCTCTCTTCCCACAGAACACAAAGCAGCATATTCCTTCAGAAGCTCTATTCAACCTCCCTTTCTTCTCTGTAAGCTTGCATCTTTGAGACAATGGATAAGAGGAGCCCTTCCTCCATTCATTTGCTCAGCCTGCTGAAGCATCAGATCTGTCTGATCTTGCAGCAGAAGCATTATCCTTTGTTCTGATCAGGTTGCACAAATAGCTGTGCTTGTGTCAGTCCCCAGAGCAGATATTTTTTTCATGACCAATATGATTACATCTCACACACCACATTGTGTCCACCTAAAAATGTTGTGGTTTGTTTTCCCCAAGATCCAGGAGATCTACAAAAATACCACTCACTGTTACGCACAAAGGAAGAAGGGGAATCTGTGCAACACTGTCAGTACATGTATCCTAAGCAAATAAACCAAAATATTCATATCCCTACCAAATAAGTCTAGTGTCATAAGGCTCATATGAAGGGCCTCTCCAAGTTGAAGGATTTCTAGGGGTAGAACTTGATTATGAATCCCAAGACATCCCACTACTTCTCTGCAGATTATATACTCCCCATGCTGGTAAACAACAGCTGCTTTTACAGATTCTAACAACTTATTTCTTCCCACACAGATATATTGGGCTGGTCCCAGCAACCCTCACCACTGTCGTGACATACCTTCACCTACAATTCACACCTGGACTGCTTGCAAGCTATCTTCAACTGAAGAGACATGTGTTAGCTACTGCCAAGTTAGATGAATATTCAAAGCAGTATGTCTGGTAAGCGGTTCAGTTTCCCACACTGACGAAGAATAATAAATCACCACATCTATTGATATAGTCATGAGCTCTCAAAAGGTTACAAAGCATGGCTTTAATTTTCCCTTCCCCCTATTCTACCATAATGCATGCTACTTATGAAACCGTTGTTATCACAAAGACTTTTTTTTCCCTAGGTCAGAAAATCATATTAACTAGAAAGCACAGCCTGTAGGTTCTTCAGAACTTCAGTCTGTCAGAAAACACTCATTCAAGTTGGAGGTATAACTTTATCTAGTACCTGAAAATCTCTTGTATTTTTGCCTACGTGCGACTACGTATGCTGTGTGGTGTCTGAGGCCAGGTAAAAGCTTGAATCCCCATTTCTAGCTTCTAGCCAGGATTTAAAAGGGGGGAGAAAAAATGCTAATCCATGGTTTGCAATGAACAAAACAAAACCAAACCCTACCACAGGGGAAAAAGTCATTCTGCCTTTAACCGAATCTAATCTAATCTTTCCTCACAGCTATAACATCACTCTGAGTGCTTCACTCCCGAACTTTAACTTCACACACAGAGCACAGAGAATTACTGATACAAACCTTCTGTACAAGGCCAGACTCAAAAAATACATAAATGGGTCTGATTAACACTGCTGAGTTTCAATCAGAATCAATACAGTTCCATGAAGATATTGTCATTTTTAGTAAGTACAATATCCTCCAAAATCCAACAGCATTATATAATTTCTGTTTCATAAAGGCTTTGACTTTCCTTTTATTATCCCAGTCTTGCTTTAACACATATTTTATATTAGAAAGCATTCCAGGAAGCATATGGCAATAGAACTAGGTCAACCATTAACCAAATAACAGGAAGCTGATCTGCAGAGCACACCCTTCAAAGCTTGCTTAATGAGCTAGCTCTTCAGAATGTGTCCTTCAGTAAGGTTGCAACTAACTGTTCCACAGGATTTTCTTTAAAGCCACAAGGTCACCCAAGTTAGGCAGCTCCTAGACATGACACATTCAGAACAGCCATCAGTTAGTAAAAAGGCATCTATCCAGGTCACATGTTGAGATGAAGAACACTCTTTAAGCATACTTGGGTCACTGGACATCAGGAACCAGTTCCAACGCTTTCTTCATCTTATCAGTGAGCAGAACCCATTCAATCATTAATCTACTCCCACAATTTCAGGAAAGAACACATAAATTTGCCTTTGTAGAGCTTGTGTGGTGGGATACCATCACTCGATAAAGAACCTTACATCTCTCTGCCTCTTTCCATGCTTTCCTATCAGAAGAGGTCAAATTACTTCCCAGATGAGAGTCACTTGTCTGGCTTGCAAAAAAGGACTGTTATTAAGGCTGGAAACTCAGTGTCTCACTAAATGTTTCATGTTCTGGTTTTCCCTTGTTCTTTTAGAGATACAAACAGTATTTAACATGGTCTGTCAAATCAGAGAGAAAAAAAAAATATCATCATGGTTAGTACCTTCATTTGTTCCATCTCAGTCTTATCAATTGCTTCAACTGAAGATCACTTTCTATATTTTTAAACAATCGAAGAAACATATGCTTGAAGTGTAAGTTTTTAGGTCTCTGAAAAGCATCGGGTGTCAAGGAATAAAATCCATAAATAATGCAGAGATTAGTCAAAGTTCTGATTCACACTGTACTGCTAACAGAGCAGTAGAGGTGGCCCAATCAAATTGTTTCTAAATAAATAAAACACAAAATTTGCCATCACTCTACTTGTTTTGCATAGAACAGTCAATGATATCCATCAAATAACTGTTGCAACAACATAAGTCAACAGCGATGTACCAAAAAGAAGTATTAAATTTTAAAATAAAAATAAGCCACCATCAAGCTGTGTGACTACAATCAAATCTTGACACTGAACCTATAAAGATATTATTATTCTTCTGATACTCTCAGAAAATAATGGATAGTCCCTTATGTCTTCCTACTGTAGTCCTTCATTTGAATATTTACAAACAAAAATTCTAAGATCTCAAAGTCAATACTTACCTCCAATAAATCAAAACAACAACAAAAACTGTCTCTACATTTTCATTGCTAGTTGTAGGCACGTTTCACCAACGCTTCTAACAGGAAAATCTGTTGTGAACTTCTACAAACCAAGAGTTTGATGTCTACACTTGTGGCACCAAAAAAAACAAACAAACAAACAAACAACAACAACAAAAAAAAAACATGTCCTACAAATGTTCTCGAACCAGTGTTTTCAAAACTGAGAACTTCTCTGTCACCTCATGTTTATGAGATGGGAACTCAAGTCCATCTTTCTGGTGCTAGAGCTTGCTAGAACCAGATAACAATTCCAGTTCCTAGTTATCAGACACAGGAAATGATAAGGCATCCATGATGACAGAGAAAACAGTCAGTGTGTGTGATCATATGTCCCTGCAGATTGCTTTGTATCTTAAGCGACAGCTCCTTACTGAAACAGGCTAACTCAGTGGAAGACTGCCAAGCATGCTGTGGTGAGATTATCATCTTAGCAGTTATTTATAATAAACTATCTTCAGCAAGTAGCACCTTTTTGGGTATGAAAAAGTGAAGGACCCTGTATTTTCTTTGCAGTATAGAGATGTTCTAGTTTGAGCAAGAAAAGGTACAGACAAAATTTAGAAGCCTTATTCATTTGCATATGAAGAAACACTTCTGATGAACATTCTCTCCAGTGTGCACTAGAAACTGTTCAACACACTGAAAAAGCCATAAAATTTCCAACTTCCAGAAAATAAAACCTGCAAAAGAAATTATATGTACACAGTAACTATATCTTAGAAGAAGAAGCCTATTGATTTGACTGTATCCTTGATACTTCTAATGCTCAAACAGCTACCATACATGGAGTTATCTACGTAACCAAGAAAAAGTTCTGCCTGAGATGGTGTTCAAGTTTCACCTAATTTTTCAGTGATATTTATTTCCAAGTACACTATGGAGAAGTGCTAGTCCTCCATAGTTTCAACCAAAAAATCTGCTGAATGGGGCCAATGGAGCAAGGAGGACTGTGTAAGGATGAAGTTACTGCAGAACAGAACAAACAGTCTTCACATACAGACTTGTTTTATATGCATCCCCTCCTCCCATCACCAAATTACAACTGGGAAAACATACCTGTGGGTTGACTACTACCACACTCCCACTCCAGTTCTTAGGAACGTATGAAGAAAGTCATACCTTTGCAGGGCTACCACAGAACAGCATCTAAGACAAGGATTCATTCAAGAGAAGCTGTAAAATCATTCTTTGAAAATCCTGCTGAACAAGCAAGAGAAATCATGAGAGCTCTGATTATGAAGTAGGGCTCTGCCATGCCCATCAGGAAGCAAGTTCTGCTATTCTAGAGCTTCCCAGGCTGCAGTTAGAAGAAGATGTCTCCAAACATTGGGGAGAGGGACATTAAAATGACAACAACAAAAACAAACAAACAAGAACAAACGAAAACAGGAGACCTATCCATGACTGAGCATACAGAAGACAAATCACTACATTTTTTAAGATTTAAAAGTTCACAGAATGCCTGAAAAGCTTATTTATAAGTTTTTTGTTGTTGTTGTTTTGTTTTGCTCCCCCCCCCCCCAGCCCCAGATTTAGATAGTCATGTAACGGTATTTGGCACTTAAAAAAATGGTGTCAAAGTAATTTGGCACTAGCCTTAATCAAATAGGAAAAAAAAAAATCTAATAGGACATTCCTGCTTAAAAGAAAGCAGAAACAATTACAATGGCTTTCTGCAGTTTCTTAGTAATTACAGTTTCAAAGACTATGCAGTATCACTTGCAGTATTTTGTACCTTTCTGCATTTCACAGCTGCAGTACAATGTTCTTAAATGGTTACAGCTTTTGAACAAACTGTCTCTGCACTAAAGCCAAAAGGATCTACAATGAAACTTCAGCTGAAGCTCAGAACTTTCACATGATTGAACTCTTCTCTTTCTCCAGATCTGCTTAGCCCTTCAGCCTCCCCCTAACCCCTTTTAAAATCCATCAGACATGCTTTTGGAGGGCACTTCACTTGTAAAAAAAAAAAAAAAAATTGGTAATAACAATTTAAAAAAGAAGAAAAAAAGAATTTCAAAAGGAAATGAAACCCTGCTGGACTGAAGTTTTCAGATGACAAAGCAGAAGGTAAGTGTTTAATACCAAGTATGAAAGCAGCATAAAAGGACAAGATGCAGAGGGAAAAATCTATTTAGGCTTCCTGCGCTGGCATGAAATGGCTGCTTTCCTTCTTACTGCCAGCTCCCATGCTTCATGTTGACATTACACATCCTGTACTGTAGATCCACCCCCATGCTGATGCTTGCCCAACAGAATTATCTCCTGCGTCACAGCAGTGGTAACAGAACTGCTGGCTCTGCAGATCTGAAAGCACCATTTCAGTGCTTAATACATTCAGCAACTGGACACATTACCAGATATTCTGGGTTGGTTTGTGGTACTCTCAGCACTGTATTACTTGGCTGAACCTTCTGTTAACCAGATGGTCTGTTCTCCCCTTGGGACCAAACCATTAAACTTTATTTTATTAATTTCTACCAAAACGCAGGGACACTTTATAGCACTTGTGTCTGGTTTATCTCCAACAGGGTTGCTAAGATGAAAATGACCTAAAAATAACTGGAAGTGCTGCTTCACACCAACAGAGAACAAGATCTTTTGGAGTAAATATTTAAATGATCTGCCAGATGAAGTACCATAGTAGCATGAACACATGGATAGCAACTTCTATTATATACACATATGCAAATTTACACACTCCTATCATTGTAAAATGGTCTAGGTTACATTTTCCCTGATCCAAAGCACCTCTGTCTTGAACAGGAATTTACCATGCCAGTGTCTATTCAAACCATTCTCTTAATGGCAAAAAAAGTGTGAAAAGTCATGGCTTCCAAAAACACCACAGTTAGTGACGTGGCTCCAAAATGCTTGAAGATCATCTAGAGGCAACAAAGAAACATGAATGTTCCCAGTTGAACACCCTTAAACTCATATAAAATCATATTTCAGGGACATGCCAGCATTAGTTGAAGTCAAACTTGAGGTATTTGTAACACACATGCTCCCCCTGTCAAAATACAAAGAGTGAGAATGAAAGAAAAGGAGCACATGAATGAAAGTGAAAGAATTATCTACAGCATTAGTTCCCATTGGCTGTTGCAAACCAGCTACAACCATGCCATCACATGCAATCACAAATGAACATCTCGTGTATGTAGGTGGTAGCTGTTGAAAGCTGAAGGCATCTTCTATTTAAGATGCAATTTCCAAATACCTCCCTGAAAACTCCAAAAGAATTAGTCCATGTAGTTAAGGATTTGATCTTTAAATGCGTACTCAACAGGAGTAGCTGCAGTCAAACTCAAAGTCATATCACAGGGACTATTCAAATGAATAAGCTTTTACAGGATAAGGACTTTAGCCCTCATCTTGTATTATCTGCCAAATGTACTGCAGTAACAACAAAATACAATGGGAGATGAGGTCTGACCTATTAAAAAACATTTTGTTAATGTTCGTAACAGTGGTAGTGAGGATTTATTAAATAAATAAATAACACATAAATGTCTGCACACAAAACAAAATCCCAGGAATGTAAGAAGAATCTTGTAGAAGTTGCAGTTTTAGTGCCTTCAAATAGGAAGCCAATTCACTTAAAATCTAACAATAATAAATCATTAAAATAGGTTCTCCAGGGCTACCACTACAGTGCAGTGCTTCCAAAGCAAGGCTGGAGTCACTATTCAGATTGCTGCAAGCAGACATTTATCAGAGGCAGACTTCTCAGCCTAGAGCTCCAGTCTCTCTAGGGCTGGGATCTCAGATATGTTTAAATAGGACAGCACTACTAGTGTCCAGCTTCCCACATGTGACTAACTTCTGATGTGGAAGGAGATCATAAGCCATCTTCTTTGTGCCACTTGGGCAACTAAATAGTCTTTTGGTCATTTATTATTAAAATTCTTACTTAGACATGAATAACCCTCCAATCTGGATGTCAACAGATCAGCAGGCATTGCCTTCAGCTCATAAGCAGGCTGCTTATTTCACCTGTAAAGAGGATTAGATGTTTTCAGCATATCAAGGAAACAAGCATAAGAATAGACTGTATAGCATTTTAGCTCCATCTATCTTTAAAATTTCCCCAATGAGAAGGATTTTTTTTTATGTCCCATTTAAGTTACTACCTCATCATCATATGACTGGCCTCCACTGCCATGTCATACAAAACTTCAGTGTATGGTAACAGGCCCCCCAGAAAGTCATTCCACAACCTGAAACATCATCTACCCTTCAAACACACTAAAAATAGATTGCTCACCCTCTTGAGGTCTCAGCAACCCATCTGATATTACAGTACAGTATTAACAAACCTATGTAGACATGAATTCTTAAAATAAATATCTTCAGAGATAAGACCATAACACCAGCAAGCAAATTATATTCCTGTACACCACTGAAGTAGCATGGGTGAACCTGTGGAAGCACTGAAGCAACATGGAGGGCAATGAGGATTTCATGTTCATTTTGCAAGAGAACACCACATGCAACCCTTGGTCAACCTGCCTGTCATCCTGCCAAGCAACTCCTGACTCAAGGCTTTTGGTCTCAAAAACATTTTCTGAGAGGGACCTTAACAGTTTTTATGTGGTTTCTTGGGAACAAAACACACTGAAAATCTTGTATTGCCTCCTGCTCCACCGTGGAAGGAGAGCACTGCATTTGTGGAGAGGGAGTTGAATGGAAAAATCTTTGTAGTTTATCACCTCTGTAATCTGATCATTTAAAAATAATTCAGATTTACTCATTTATTCATGCAGCTGAGAGACCCAGAATATATTGACTCACTTTTTCAGCAGCTTCAGTGAATAATACAGTTATGCCCTTGGAGCCAGGGGTTTCAGAAAGTCTCTCACATGCATGGATAACCTGGCAGGAGAAATCTGCATGCTCTTGAGAAACAACAGCTTCTTCTCAACCTAGCAGAGTAGAAACACACCAGGGGCCAGAACCACCAAAGAGTTAAAAACATAAATCCTGCAACCCCCAAGTGGAGAGCCATTATACATGCTGATTCACACAACGGCCTTCAGTCATATTTACCTCCTGAAGGCCCGATAAGGTTCTCCTCTCCCCAGGCCCTGGTGCTATCATGCACAGGGCTGTTTTACACCATATGCTTGATCACAGACAAGAGAACTTGACCTCTATATGACCTGACACAGTTGAAAGCTGATATGCTTTCTCCCCACTGCCCTCCCCCACCAAAGATAAAAGGTCAATTAGACCAAAAAGAACCAGTCCAGACTGACTTCAAGTTACATGAATTCAACTTTCAGTATGTGCTCCTGGCCAGGAACCCAAACCCTTTCTTGCAAGGCTGCAAGTTACAGCCATGTGAGAAGGCAGAGAGAATTCAGCAGTCAGGAAGCTAATTAACAAGGTTGAGAGCTGCCTGGCTATGCTCAGTTTTCCATCATCCATTTGTTAACATTTTTACACTCGTCAAGTTATTCAGCTGGGCACGCTAGAAGCACAGTTTCAGGGCCTACCAGTGCTGGAGGTCCTATATCTTGCAGCCAAAGCCACCCAGATGCAGTCAAGGAAGAGAAAAACTGAAATGCATGATCAGAGCTTCCAACCAAATAAAGAGATATGAACAAATTTGAAATGATTTATTGACATTTATTTATGTTTCTGACAGTACCACTTGCCACACAACATACGAAACATGATGACTCCTCATGGCCATTTCCTTCCCAGACTTTAATACATTAACAACTAAAGCTAAGTAGATGCTGTATACATAGTTAGCCTCTTCCATACTCACCACAAGTAGTAACATATCTGAGAAAAAATGATCAGTCAGAATGAGAGCAATGACATAGATGAAAAGTGGCAGATACCTCCAGTGGCCATCTCCAAGTGTTTGCAAACAGAAGAGATCTGGTCCAATCTCACTCACCAGAACCACTCCCAAAAGGAACCTTTTCTTTTCCTATGTACACATGGTTTTGTTTCAACTGACTGCAAAAAATCTAGCACCAAGGTCTTAATTTCCAATATCCCCATTATATTTTATTTATGGCTATTTCACTGAATAGAGGAATGGATTGTTTAAGGAAGTCAAAAAATTAACAGCAAGATTTCCAGAGCTGGCCACTAGTTCTTTGGTCTCCTCAGTGTTTGGTCAGAAATGCTGAAAATCATGTTATAAACACCCTCTTACCCACAAATCTAGTTGAGTCTGACTACACCTAAGAATCCAATTTTTAGTGAAAACAAACAAATGTTCAGGGACCTAAGTTCTCTGCAGAAAAAGTTTGCTCAATACAGGTTTTCTGTGGGAAAACTAGAGAAGGGAAGGGAAGGGAAGGGAAGGGAAGGGAAGGGAAGGGAAGGGAAGGGAAGGGAAGGGAAGGGAAGGGAAGGGAAGGGAAGGGAAGGGAAGGGAAGGGAAGGGAAGGGAAGGGAAGGGAAGGGAAGGGAAGGGAAGGGAAGGGAAGGGAAGGGAAGGGAAGGGAAGGGAAGGGAAGGGAAGGGAAGGGAAGGGAAGGGAAGGGAAGGGAAGGGAAGGGAAGGGAAGGGAAGGGAAGGGAAGGGAAGGGAAGGGAAGGGAAGGGAAGGGAAGGGAAGGGAAGGGAAGGGAAGGGAAGGGAAGGGAAGGGAAGGGAAGGGAAGGGAAGGGAAGGGAAGGGAAGGGAAGGGAAGGGAAGGGAAGGGAACTAACTGTCTGTGTTAAAAACTACCTTCACCAATCCATCTAAAATTTCTGCACAACCTGACATAGGAAATATGGAACAATGTGAGCTGTCAATTTAACATCAACAAGAGGGAAGAGGGGAAAAAAAAAAAAGTTTTATTATCATCAGACAGCTGAATTCTGGCATTTAGGCCACATTCTGGCATTCAGACCCTTTATTAATGATCCCTATCTCAGCTAGACATTTATTTAAATCTTCACCAAGTCAACCCAGTTGGTTAAGAATGCACCACCCGGAATGTCAAACTCATGCTGAACCCAAATTTTCCAGCACATGTAGTCTTACCTTGGTTACTCTGTTTATTTGATAAATCAGGAGAAACTCAAAGTATAGGCTGCTGGAACTCTGGTTCTGGGTGTCACATTCACCCATTCTGCTCTTTTCTTTGACAGCAATGAAAGATCTAGGGATAATGTGTGACAGGGATGAATTTGCCTGGCTCTTGTGATACGTAGCTATCAGATCTTGAAATGTTTGCATGACAACAGACCAATACGGTATGACCCATCTTCTTCCCCAAAAGAATATCCTGTGATGCTTTCTTTCCACAACTACTGCTATCACCCTGAAGCAGCACTATTTGAACCTTAAGAGCTGCAAGCGGGAAGGAAGAGTTTGCTCATTCGGGCAGTGCAAAGAAGCCCCTATTGTCCTACAAGGCCACGGAAACAGTGACCACATGTACATCAGAAGATTCCATTTTTAGCATCTTTCAAAACAAAGTCTTCTCTTTCACATTATCACGAGCACACTGAATCCTCAGTCTTCCTATATCATTCTCTGCAATGTCTGCTTTGTTTTGTCTTGAAAAATCATTCTCCTGCCTCTCTACCCCACGCAATTGCTCTATTAGCAGCAAGTTTCCACTACACATAATTATGGCATGCCTTAGCCTACTTTTCTGTTTGCTGAATAGCTATGCCTATTTTCTACTTGTGCTGATGCTACCATTTACTTTTCCTGACACTCTAATCCTTGTATCCTTTGAAGGCCTGACTTCCTCCACCACAACGGCAGCTGGGGTTCTCAGGGCCCTTTCCAGAGCTTTTTAATAGCAACAGTAATGCCAGTGCTGAACATCCCCTTTCTTAATCTTCAGGTCATCACAGAGGCTATACCTGTAAAAAAAGTGCTTCAAATACACTGTCCAGTGCTGCTAACCACCCATTATGTAAATGAACAGCAAATTATTAATTGCATTTTCCTGGCATACAATACAAGCATCTAGCTTCTTCTCTCCCAAAGGTGTAAAATAACTTCAATTTTCTGCACATTCCCAATTAGATTTTTTTATCTTCCACCACAAAAAAACAAGCTACACACTTCAACTAATTTCTTAATTTAACTAGTGAAAAACTAACCATAGTCCAGTGAATAAAGTGTTCTCTCAGAATTATTTGTCCTCAACACAGTGGCCTTGCAATGATTGCTGCCCTGATAAGCTCTCAGTAAGTCCTTCCTAATCGCTCATGACATTGACGCTGTGCCTACAGCTCCTTATGCTGACATTATTAAATGTATTCTTAAAGAGACTGTGTTTGACTCCAGTCAAGAACAATGACTGCACATCCTCAGATGTCTCATTTCCATCTTCTTTAAATTACCAAATTGATTGTTTTTCTTGAGGGATCCTACGATCTTCTACCCACAGAACTGCTTCTAGCCCCAGCCAAAAACTCACTGTATTCCCCACAGACAGCAGCTATGGAGGTCCATCATTACTTCCAAAAATTTAAAAAAAAAAAAAAAAAAAAAAAAAGAGCTAGTCAAAAACAAAGAGGTGAAGATCAAGAGGAAATGAAAGGTATAGTATTACCGCTAAATCTGGGACTCATGTTCTGATAATCATTGTGTCTCAAAAAATGACTACAAACCAATCACAACCAAGAGTGTAGGAAAGGTTCTTTTCCAAACACTGCTAAAAGGAAAGCTCCTTCAATCAGTGGTTAAGCAAGGATATTTTGAGATGACTGCAGTAACAGATACTGACTCAAGCTGAACAAAGCAACTGCACCAAGATATTCAATCAGTAAGAGATGAAGAGAACACAGGAAAAAAAAAAAAAAAGTTGTACATAAGCCTGAGTATTTCAAATATCAGACACCAGAATTTAAAGATTTCCCTAAATAAAGGTTTCCCTTTCCCCATCTCATCCCCTCTTTCAAAACCCTCCAGAGTTGTGTTTGTACTGCAACATCTGGCACAGCTTCATAAAACCCAAGAGATAAGTGTCAGACTTTAGATCTTTGGTATTGTTTCCAAAGTTAAAAGAACAAAATGGAACAAACCCTAAAACAATCTCATATGACTTTTTATTTACGCATGTGTTCAACTTCCCAAACACATGCTGAAAGTAGACTAATACTTCCAGAACTCAGGACATAAATTAAGATTGCATTAAATCTAGTCCCCTCGTTTGGAAACTTCTGCTAGAGCCTTTTCACTACAACCAACAAGATAATTATCATAAGTTGAGCTATCTCCCTTCCTCCCCCCTTTTCTTCTTTCAGCACTGGCATACAAGCCATGCTATTTTAACTTCTTTCCTGTTCTCCCAGTTCTTCTGGAACATTTTATTTTCAACAGTCAACTCATTTGGAGAAGTGCCATGCTGAAGTTCAACCATTTACAATGTTAACTGTGTCTCTGCCAGCAGCAGAAGACTTACATCACACCACCTTCTCCAGCATCTCTTTCTTTAAAAATTTTGAGTTCCTGTCTCTGAGGAACTTAAGTTTCTGCAGTTTAACAGATATTTAAGCAACTTTAATTCTTATCATTCTCCTTACTTCTCTTCAAAATTGCCCTCACTTTCATTCCCTGAAGAGTAAGGTGGCAGTTCTCATCCCCTCCTCAATTAATACTTCATTGTGTCATGTGCTATGGGCCCGTATTATATCTTAATGCTACCCGAAAGATTTCCATTAAACAAGCCCTTTCAGAGAGACTGCTTGATTAGTTAGCACTCTAGAAGGAAGCAACTGTTTGAAAAGATAGCAAACATTTAACTTGATGAAGTTAAAGATTTTACTAAAGCCAGCAATTAGAACTTCATACGTGATCACATCCTTTAAGTGTTAAGTAAATCATATAGCTGATAGTAACAGCAGACCTTTTTCCTCTGGAACAAGTTCATGAAAGACAGGATTTCAGTTCAAAACAAAGATTAAGGGAAAAAAAAAAAGGAAAAAAAAAGAACATTTATATTATTTTCTGCTACAGTACATTGAAAATATACCAAAGTACAACATATAGGGAAACATAGTACCTGAAATGACTCAAAGACGATATGGGTCTTCATGGGCCTTTCCTGATCTGTCAGAAGAGTATCTCCCTTCCTTTACCATTGTGCTTCTTCCAAACATCCTTTTCAGTATTTCAGTTCATTTTTTGTTGTAGTGTTTTTTTGTTGTTGTTAAGATTATTTTTTTTTGATAATTATTCTTCTACAGGTTTCATTGCTAGGTTTGGTTAGTGTTAGCTTCATAATAGGGCAATGTGAGTAAATGAAGTAGGAAACTGCAGAAAAAGGACTTATATCTGTGAAATTATTGAAAAGCTATGTAGTATTCATTTACTCATATTGCCCTATTATGAAGCTCAAAGTAGTGTTCTGCTCAGTTTAAGTAATTATCCACAACAACATGCAGAGAAAGTGTTAGAGCAAAAATAGAGCAATCTCAATTTATACTGTAACTCCACATGTTGTTTGGAATCATAGGAAAACACACAGGAAAAACTCATTTACACCTGTTTCTTGGAATTCCAAATTTCAGGAGGCATCTTTGGGCTCTTCTGAAGTAACCTTCCTCAAACTGTAACCTGTACTATTATAAGATTTTAGCTCTTCACATTTCCTTTCTAAGACTAAAATTAAACTTTTCCATTCTTTGGGGCCCACAGTAACATCTGCCAGATGTCCAGACATCTATGTTGAAGGCAGTTCTTCTCCAATACTTATCAACTCTTTAATTACTCATGTCTTCCTAAAAGTCAATTCTCCTTTAAATCAAAGTTCACAACACTGCAAAATTTGTTATAAACTTTACTAAATTAAAATGACCATCTTTTTTTCCACTTGTGTTTGCAGTTTTCCATTTCCAGCATCCAATTGTGTACTCATATTCCTCACTGCCTGGGCATATACAACACATTTTTAGTTTTCCTCCTGTATCAAAATTATTTTTAAAACCAATGAAAAGAAATTATAAACATGATGTTTTAAGTTTCTCCAGAATGTAGTTCATTATTAACCTATAAAAAAGGAATAAGGAAATCAAATATTTGTTTAAATATTTTTAAAGCAGTGGTCCTTAGGTTATGTCTAGTGGGGTTGAGAAAAGTGATTAAGAAAAGCTAGTTTATATACTGAACAATAAGCTATGAATGCAGTTTCTGATAGATCTTGCACCATGGACAAACTGTGGGTGCTCATAAATCAAAAGCAATTGAAATCCAATATCTGAATGAAGAAATTTGTGTCTGATGACAAGAAACATACTGGTCACCACTATCTCTTGAATTAAAATTATCATTCTAGATCCCCTGAAAGCCTTTTGTTTCATTTTTTGCTTTTTTGTTTTAAAAAATAAAAGTCACTCAGCTAGTCTTCTAACAGTAAGGTGAAATTCAGTCTGGGCAGACTAGAACAAGGAACATCATTAATGAGAATATTCTTCTCTAAAGATATTTCAGTCTCATAGTAGAGAAAACACCTATTCAAATAACACCACTCTCCAATACAAACCATTGCAAAAATGTTATTTTTCCTAGGGTGTCTGTCACCACAGGAGAGGGGCAAGATGCCCTCCCATCAAGATCCCCAGCTTAAATCTTAAACTTGTTCTTGTATTGCACATGCCACATTTATGAACAATGTATCTGCAGGTCATGTTGTAGTGTAAACACTGAGTTGACTTCTCAAGAAGTAAGAGCAAATTCATGATTTCAAACTATGAAACACGATCAGATACCTATGGAGACAATATACCTAATAGAGAGGATGGATACTTAGGATCTGACCCAACCAGCAGAGGTCAGTGAGGACTTTGTTATTATCTTCAGTGGCTGCTGATTTAGACCTGTACAGAAATTGTAAAGCGCATCAATGAACATCACATCGGTGAAAAAAAAAAAGAAAAGAAAAGAAAAAAAATAGTTAACCTCCTTTCTTATTTTGTCAAACTGTAAGATGAAACATACATGAAATGGTATGTTGCATGGCCCACCTCTGAAAATGCTTCATTTCAGAAGGGTGGAGATAACCACAGTATCTCAGTACTTTGTGTGACATTATCAGCAACCAGCACTAACAAAATGCACAGCTGATAATGCAGTATACTTTCCAATAATATTGGAGTATATACACTACACAATTTATTCCACAGGAAAAATGAAACAAGGACATTGATTTTAACCTTGCAGTAGCTGGATCCCAAGTTCATCTTTAGTGATTACAGTCATCAAATCTTTCTGTTCTTGGTGCCCATGTGGGAGTGTGTTTTCAGATTCACTGGTCTCCTATTCTATAACATATACCTCCCATATATAACAAGTTCCTTCTTAAATGCTTCAAAATAATCTACATATGAATGCTACCTTTCTATGGAGCAGTGCATTCAAACTCAGTAGCACTGCATCCTGGTATCCACCTCATGCATTTCAGCATGTAGTTTGAATTTTTTGAGGAACTGCATCTACTATGCATCTGATGTGCAAACCAAGATTGGTGGGAAAAGAGTGAGGCCTGGTTTGAGACTACTGAAACTGATTTCAGATTAAAAGGTGGGCTAAAAAAAATCACACAAATTCCTTTTCAACTGCTATCTCTCTTTAAAGATCTTAGGTTTCCATAATTACATTAAAATCATAACAAGAATGTTGCCATAAGTTTTCAGAAAAAAAAAACCTTTAAAGACACCAAAAAAGACAGCTGTGAAAACTGTTTCATTTTTTCCAAGAGAAATTGTGTATTTTATGATGCTCTGAGGAACCTACTAAAAGCTTGCCAGTATCGTTTTAATGCAACCTAGTGAGTGGGGAGAAATATTCCATCTTAATATAAAATGAATCCAAAAGAAGGAATGCTCTTGAAAATCAGAAGTTAAAAATCCCATAAATCAGGCATCAACAGCATCACCTAGAAAAAAAAATGACATTTCATGACATTCTCTGGAAGAACCTGAGCAGCCTCAATCTGTGTGCACTTACCTCCAAATGCTTTCAAAAATCTATAAATATTAGCATACATACACAATTCTTTGGTCAACTGATCAACCTCCTAAATTCTGTGGTCTTTAACCAAAGAAAAATGTCTAGAAAGGTGACCTCCACATGAAAGCATAAGAGCAAAAAAGCCTGAGGATGTGTTTCTCTGTGTGAAGGAGAATCTGAGCAATTTCCTCCAATCCTCATTTCCTGATAGCATGAAGTCAGAGAGAAGACCCATCACAATGTTGTACATTGAAAAAACTGAAGAAACCCTAGGGGAAAAAATCATGATTAAGCCACCTTCTGCCAGCAAAGCTTCAAAACATGGAGACACATCCACGATGTTAGGAGCACTTCCCATCTCAGCTTTGTCTACTCTCTCTCTCCTCCATTTTCTGGTGGAGCTAGAGAACATGACATGGCTTACCTGACTCAGATCACAGCTCTCTGCCAAACTAGTCACTTCCTCTTAGACATGCAAGCAGCTTCATGAGACAAACAGACCCCCACAGACACACACACAAAAGCAGCAGCAGAAAGCACTCAAACTTGAAGGTCTTTCTCCTTCCAAACACCAGAAAAACGAATGAAACTTTTCCCTTTTCTCCCCCAAAAGAGGGATGTGAGGCGGGGAGAAATCCTATCAGATCACAACTACATGAAGCTCCAGGAGGATCTCTGTGTGGAGAATAGAAACCACAATGCTAAGAGGACGCAGGGGGGGTAGAAGAAGGTTACTCCAGAAGACATAAAGAGCCTGTAGACTGTGTGTGTGCATGTGTGCGAGAGCGAGGAGAAGCTTTGTGTTGTGGAGCCTGGACTGGAACCAAAGCAGACAGCTTGCAAATGGAGGACAGGGAGATAAAGAAAGGGAAAGAGAAGGAAAGATAGGGAGAAAGCTGCTCCGGGTGGTGGAGAAAGGGGCAGGGGAGAAAGCTCCTTCTCCCTTGCCTGGTTTAAAGGTAGGGACATCGGAGAAGTGAGCGAGAAGAAGTGGGCTCCTTCCCTTTCCTTTCTTCCCTTCACGCTCTCTTTCTCTCAAAGGAGAGCAGAAGCGTGTGTAATGGCTCCTGCTCTCCAGCTGAACGCTGTCCTCCTCCAAGCAACCTCCTGCGGGCACCACCAGCCCCCCAGCCCCGGCGCCGCCGGGGACCCCCGCATCCCAAGTGGAGGAGCGCGGCAGCGGGGGCACCAGCGGCGGGGTGAGGGACCAGCCTCGCCAGCGGCGAGAGAGGGCAGCGAGAGGGGACGAGGAGAAAGAGCAGGAGAGGAAGAGGGGGAGAAAGAGAGGGAGAGAGAGAAAGAAAGAAAGGAAGGAAGAAAGAAAGAGAGAAAGAAAGGAAGGAAGAAAGAGGTCACCCGATTGCCTGGGTCGTGCCAGCACGGAGCTTTTCTCTCCTCCGTGTCTCTCCCGTCTCTGATCCAAGTCCACACGCACAGCACCATCCAGACCTCGCACACACACACATATCCACACGGGCACCCCCACCCCGAAAGCTCGACTGATATCTCACTTATCTCCCCATACCCCCCCCCCCCTTTAATGCAACAACAAAAAATTAATTAACCGCCTTCCTCCTCCTCCCACCACCACCACCACCACCACCACCAGCACCTCCTCCTCTTCTCCTCCTCCATGCAAGAGACTTCTCTCAAACAAAACACCCCGCTCTCGCTCCCTCTCTTCTCTTTTTTTTTTTCTTCCTTTCTTTCTTCCTCCTTCCTCCGTTGGCCGAATGAATGGATTTCAGAGGAAGGTGGTGGAAAGAAAGAAAGACGGAGAAGACCAAACAAAAAGATATATATATACACATGAGAGATGATCTCTCCAATGCCAAACCGGAGATGGGTTTTAATTGCAAGAACTTACAGGAGCGTCCCGGCACTGCTGCTCTTGCTGCTGTCTCCTCTCCTCTTCCTCTCTGCCTAGCTCTTCTTCTTGTTATTGTTGTGGAAGTTGTTTTGTGAGTCTCATGTGCTCCTTGCCAGGTCTCAGCAATGGAGAATCGCCATCTTTCCCTGCTTTTCCCCCCCTCTCTCTCTCTCCCTCTCTCTCTCTCCTTCACTGGTTTGCTGCAGCTGCAGATGACCTGAGATATCCGTCTCTCTCTCTCTCTCTCACTCACCCTCTGTGTCTCTCTCTGAATAATGAGCAACCAGAGGGAGAGAGAGAAAGAAGACAATCTCCTCTCCTACCACACAAAACGCAAGAGCACCAGGGGGTGCAAGAATCCTTTCTAAAAACAACAACAACGTGTAGGGGAAGAGGAGGAAAAAGAGAAAGAAAAGAGAAGAAAAGAGAGAAGGAAAAGGCAAGAAGAAAGAGAAGGAGGGAGGTGGAAGAGGAGGGGGGAAAGCAAGCAAACAAGAGAGAGATCCAGGAGGCAGACAGATGGAGAAGAAGATGGTAGTGATAGAGGAGGAGGTGTTGAAGATGAAGGAGATTAAGAGGAGGAAGGTGGTAACAAAAAGTTAAGGTTTGGGACACTGAATCACTCACGGGCCAGGGAGGAGGAGAAGAAGGGGGAAAGATCTGAAGAGCTTCCCCTTCCAAGCTGTTGCCTTCACAAAGCTTCTTGCACAGGAGCTCTCAGCAGCTCCTGCGATGCTGGGGGAGCCGCTCGGATGGAGCGCTATGCTAGGTCATAGCTCTCTTCCAGCCATGGCAAAAACCGGTTTCTGCATGCAGATCTGCCCCTGAGGTGATCCCTCAGACACATCCATCTAGAGGCTAATCTTCCCTGAGCAGGGTAAAGAACATAAATGGAGCTGGAGGTTGCAAAGTATAAAACCAGATCTACCACGTGGTTGGTTTTTAATCCCCCTTCCAGCTCGCATTTGATGTGGAGAAAGGAGACTCAAATTGTCCATTTCTGGCACGTATTTTGAAGTCTACTCCCGGAAATAAAGACAGTCATCTCCAGGTTTTTTATTTCTCACAAGCATTTAGGAGAAAAGAGAGCTTGTACTACCGAGCACCAAAATCACTTCCTACATTGGTGAAACGTTTTTGGCTGCAAAATAAAATAAATAATCCTACTTAAATAACTTTTATGCCTTCCAACACCTAGTTGTCTGCTCTTTTGTGACTGATTATTTAAAACCGAGGAAAGAAACGATCAAGGCTCACAAAGAAAGGTATCTTGGTGATGAAGGCAAGCAAGCAAAGACAAAGCTGCTGTAGTCTGCATTTATATTTAGCCTCGTTCTATTAAGCATTGTGCTTAGCTACTTCTTTTGCTCGACCCCCCTCCCCCCCAGCCCTCCACTCTTTCTACAACAACAGGTCAGATTCTTTCTAGGGTTATGCCTAACACTGGGGGTGGGGGCAGTGGGGGGATTAGGGGTTATGTGCAGACTCATAAAATCAATGCACGGGAGTGAGGGAAAATCAATTTGAGCACAAGGGCATGGCTGGTATTGGAACATAACTGGGATTTCTCGAGCCCTCAAGCGCTGCAATTTGCATGGGTGGAAGAGAGACTAGAACCACAGAGCTCCGGTTCGGGTGAAGGGGGAGATCCCTCCCCAGCTCCGAGGAAGTTTTGTGTGAGTGGTGAAGCTGAGATGATCTTCTTAAAGGAGTCCAGATTTTACTGGCTCTGGGAGAGGTCAGGCATGCTAGGACTTCATTGTCTGAACTCTCCCAGCTTAGCTGAAGACCAAATGCAGAAACTCTAACGATAGCAATAAAATAAAATAACAAAAATCGGTCGCCCAGGTACTAGTCAAACATTAAACCCATGCAGTCTCCGGTCTTCCCATCCGCAAGACTGCTGTAAATACAAAGCACACAGCCAGGATCTCTCCTATTAAATCTTCTCTTTCTTTGAGCCGTGCAAGTTAATCACTAAACAGGAGAAAGATCTTCTCCCTCCTCCTCTCTCCTCTTTCCGCTCCCCCCCGCTCTCCCCCTCGCCCCAAACAAGTGCTGTGAGAAATAGGAGGAAGGATAATATCTGGGCAGAAGGAGCACTGTTGGATTTAGAGAATCCTTCTTAAGAAAAAGGGGAAAAAACATCAGAACTGGGGATTCCTACTAAGACTACTGGTTTCATGCAGACAAATGAAGCGGACACCTCCTAAGAAGCTGATAAAAGAACATTAAGGAAAAGGGAGGGACTGTCTTTAAGGCTGCCAGAATGTGCATGTGTTCTGCCTGCAATTTTCTATAAATCATCCTCTTCGCAGGAAGAGAGCGCCTGGGCTTTGCAATCTTTGACGTACCATCAACGCCGAGGCAGATAATTTACCTCTTTGTCTCTCAGCATTGTATTTTAAATTAAAAAAAAAAAAAGGAAAATAGAACAACCCCACAACCACAAACCCCAAAACACCTGACTTCTGACCAGCCACCCTCCAGGGAAGCAACAATTCCATTTCAAACTGAAGGTTCTTGGGAACAGTGGGCATCACACCTGGGAGAATAAAAATAAAATAAAATAGAAAATAAGTAAAATAAAATAAAAATAGGAAAAAAATAAAGTTAAAAATAAAATAAAATAAAATAAAATAAAATAATAAAATAAAATAAAATAAAATAAAATAAAATAAAATAAAATAAAATAAAATAAAATAAAATAAAATAAAATAAAAGTATCTTCACGGAGGTAGCCATGGAACAGTACCCTGCACTCTCCCCCGCAGCGTGGGTCCGGGCACCCACGCGGGGCCACCTGCGCGGGTGGGGATCTCGGGGGGATGAAGGTCAGGGCTGCCGGAGAAACCGCGGCACTGGAGGGCAGTGCCGGGGTGCCCGGGGCGGGGGGTTTCTCGCCAGCGGTCTGGTGGTCCATAACTTCGTCCCGCAGACTTTCTGCCTTCCCCTCCGGGCTGCAAGCGCTGCCGGGGAAAGCAGGCGGCGAGGTGGACACGCTGGGCTGCGGGAGCCCACCAAAAGGCGGCCGCCGGAGGAAAGAGAGGGGGGAGCCCCCCCGTGTCCACGCACGACTGGTTTCGCGCGGGGACGGGCTGCTGGCTCCCGTGGAGGTGGGGAGAGCAAGTCCAGGGGGGCGCAGGGCCCCCGCGGGGAGAGGGGGGGGCGTGAAGGGGGGTCCCGGGCTGCGGAGCAGCCCCCCCGGCTCGCCCCGGTGCCATGCCCAGCGATAAAGAGGTTAACCGCGCTGACACCCCCCTGGCCCTAATTGCCCCGGCGAGTTAACAGTCCCATTAAGGGGAATGCAGATAGTTTGCACCTCCGCCGGTGCTGGCATCTGGGGACGCCGGAGGAGATGAGGGTGCAGACAAAGGCGCCGGTGCCTCCCGTGCCGGGCAGCGCGGCAGCGGGGAGGCGGCGGGGGGAAAAGCCGGCACCGACCCCGGGCGGGGGGGCTGAGCAGGAATGTCAGCCTGCCTTCGGCTTCACAGAGCCCGTGTCCCACCGCCGCCTTGGCAGAGGTCACAGGAAGAGGTGTTCTGGGCTAAAAAACAAACAAATAAATAAATAGAAATAAAACAAATAGGTCCCCCTGTCCTCCCCCGACCTGGGGATGGCAGATGATGCTCCACCGTGAGGCCAGGGGAAAGAAAGGAGAAAACGGTTTCCAGCCTCTTGGACTGTGTACACCTTTCCTGACCCAGAAAATCTGACCAGCATGGGCCCAAACCTTTATCCCCAGGCCAGGTCTTCACTGCTGTGAAGTGATTCAGGGTTGCATTGCCCCATTGCTCTGACTAACACCCGCGTCCCACTTCTGCAGCCACTGGAAGTCCATGGGGGCTGCAGACTGAGCCCCACAGCTGGAAGACCACAAGCAGAGGTGTGAGCAGACCACAGGAAGCTCAAGATGGTGCTGTTCTGCCTTTCCATTTTTATTTATCTTTATCTTTTTCTTTTTTTTTTTTAATACATTTCCCCATAGGCTCTAATTAGCTCCTCAGGACAGGAAACTCTAATACATTTAGCATGGCCTTAGTGAGCAGGAGACACTAGGACAGCGATGTAGAAAATAAGACTCTGAAAGGACACTTCTCTATACATAATCAACAGTGAAGCACTGTTGTTCATGTCCTCTCACAGAACTGAAAGTGGCCTTTTCTTTCTCCACAAATTTGGAAGATTTTCTTCTGTTTCCTGCAACAAGTTTGAGTGAACTTCCTACTTATTCTTCACTTCTTCATGGCTATTTTATCCTACCAGAGCAAGGGTTCTCAGTCTTTATGCAAGAGGCAAGCATTGTATCAGCTCACTAGAGAACCAAATATCACTCTCTCTAGAATATTACATTCTGCAGCTATTGAGAGAATTTCACTCTCCTATCTAAGAAGATTAGAAATGTGCTGTTCTGACCTTTACCCTGGCAACTTACTTATTTCTTTAGCCTCTAAGGGTTTTGTTACTGTGAAGGTCTTTGAGGAGAAACTGGTTGGTTGGAAGCAGAGAAATCCTACTCTCATCTATGAAAGACAAGAGATATCTACTCATCAAATTTTCTTTCAGCAAACAATCTTTTTGAGGACAGTGCATTTGAGAGGGTTTACATGCAAATAATCCAGATCCAAGCTCTCAAGAACCCTTCAGAAGATTCTTCTATTAAAACCTAAACTTTCAGCCTGCTAATAAAATTTGAAGCATTTTATTTCTGGCAGCGCTCAGACTGAAATCTCCAGAAGCAAGCTCTCCATTTTAAGATCACTTTATCATCTGCAAGGCCAATGTATGTTGGTGTAAAGCTTAAGGGAAGAATGCTGGTGAAGTCTTGTATCAGCTGGGTATTGGAAGTCACTTTATTATTGGACAGATGTATAGCTTGAAATTGCTAGAAATAAAATTTTTGCTCCCTTGAGGAAACTAAATTTTCAGTTGTCAGACGTTTTTGATAAACCCATGGTTATTTTTTATTCCTACCCTCAAGTTTCCTCAGAAACTCTACACCAAGACCAGGTGCCAATAAGTCAGTTCACGAAGAGAACAAGTCCTGCTTCAGAACCTTTTAATTTAGGCATGAGTCGAGTAATGGGCATGCGGTGTTGGTAGGCTAAAGTAAACTTCAGAGTGGGTTTGGTAAGTACTACATATCATCGATTCCCCAACCTCAGAACATGTTTGAAAAGTGCAGGCAGCAGAAAACCTTGTGTTTAGAGCCCAGTCAAATTCCCAGTGGATTTAATGAAAAAATTCCACAAGCGTTAAAATTAACTGGGTTGGAACCAAACAGAGCACATCCTTAGTAACTGAAACATGAACTACAAATGGCCACAGACCGTAGTAAGTACTACGTCAGTGTGTATTCTCCTTTAAATGATCAACTTGATTTAATAGATGGATAAAATACAGTCAGTCAAAAAGGTGTCCCCATCACCAGAAGGCAGGCAACAAACTGATTTGGGGGGAAATCCGTAATTGCCGTGACAAGGGTTCTCTGAGCAACTAAAGACACATCCTGACTACATTTCTTACTCTCTAAACAATGACCTTGAAGTTTAATTAATTTCACTTGGCACTTTTGAAATGTTTAGATGCAAAATACTCTTCGCTATAAATGCAAATAAAGTTTTATGAATTCAGTTCTTCCAATCACACAGCTGGATTTCACTTAACTTCTGCATAGCTTTAGATGGAATCAATGAGATTGAAGCCACAGTCACTTTACAACATCAGACCTTCTGGATTGATGACCACTTGGTGATTAGTATAGCAACGTCATAACCCAACATGATATTACACTTGCTGGTAAGAAGACTTCTAGAGAGAAACAGTTTGATTTTGTCTTCAGAAGAGATAAATACTGAGAGATTTGTGAAATAGTTTTGAGTTTATTGGTCAGATATAAATGGTCTCTGGCTATGTTTACTGGTCATTTTTCAATCCACCTCACCCTGTATATTTTACTAGGTGTTTGCAATTCAATACAAAGCTAATCTTACTTGCATATGCTGGAAAAATGCCTGTTTTTCCTTTTCCTTTTTAAAGATCTAAATGCAATGCTTGCATCTCTTGATCTCTCTTTCTTGCATTCCAGTATTTTTAAAACTTATGCTCTCAAATGCCAGTCAAACAGTTTTTATTCCATATGTCCTATTCAACCTGTATAATGTACAGCCTTCAATAGATTTGAGTTCCACTTCCTAGACAGTATTTCTGATATTTAATTTTTCTAGACCCACCATAAAATTGAGCAAGGCCATCTCTGGCTTTGTAGGGAAGTGCCTGGTACTGCTGAATAATCTGTCTGGTATATGCAGTTTGATGACATTTTTATTGATACATTACAAATTTAGCCCAAGTTTCATTTTTTGAAGCAAGTCCAGTAGGTATTTTCATTTCCCATGGAAACATTACAGGCATAGATGATTTCCCATCTTGCATGTCTTTGAAAGTATAAAAAGGAAACAATGCATTTTATCTCCTACTTTTGAATTGCTTCAGCTTACAGTTTATTTCTTAACGAAGTTGTTTCTTCCTCTGCTTTTGCTGAAGTCCCAATTGTACATATGGGTCAATTCCAATTCATTTTCCCTATGAGCATTGGGATGCACATTGTAGAAAATTGAACACTGCTGAAGTACATGCCAAAACTCTACCTTATTCTACTAATCACATCGTTTGTTTTGGGCACACCATTCCTATTTGAGATCTTGTCACTGCTACTGTAAAATTGGAGATGTTTTTTTTTAAAAAAAAAAAAAAAACAATTACAGACTTTTCTCACAATCTTAAGTTTGAAACTAACAGGAAATGAAGGTCTTCTTCATCCATCTGCTGCCCATTTCTCTCTGCTAAAAGATTGATTTTGTTCTACTCCCATGTATTTATGGCACTTTTTTTTTTTTTTTTTCCATTCCACGTCTCCACATGATCAGCCAAATCCTCAACTGATGTAATTTGGCTGGCTTCATTGACTCCAGTGCATATACTGCTAATTCAAACCTTCTGCCTGGCTCATTCTTACATCTAATTGGGTTAATAATCTTTACCAATTACTTTCAGTACTTTGTAGGTGCCATTTCTTGAAATCAGACATTCTTCCTCATTGATGCTTTCACTATGATACTTCTGATACTATGATGTCTCATAGGGCGACATTCTGTTTTTTAAATTCGTATTTCTTGTGTTCTATTCTTTTGATCTTCCTAGAGTTACCCAGTTTCCTAATGCCCACCTTGACTTCCTACATTTTAAAGTATAGCCTTTTCCTGAATTTCTCTCTGCATTCATTTATTTCAACATGCTGTATTTCAAAGGAGTATTTCTTTTCCAGTAATATTGCATCTGTACTAGTATGCTTCATTTATAAAGTAGAAATTGTTTCCAGTGTTTTTCTTTACAGCTAGCTGTTGTGTTCTCTAGTATTGAAGAGACACCATTGGTAATGTGAATTCGTGTTTACAATGTTGCACACTAATCAAAGATTCATGGAATGGTTTGGGTTGGAAGGGACCTTAAAGATCATCTAATTCAGCCATGGGCAGGGACGCCACTCACTAAATTAAATACTGATCTGGTCAGAGGTGGGCAGTCATCATGAAAGTTAACTGCATGTGTAGGAAGATGTGCTATAGTGTAGACTTCAAAATGTATTTCATAACCTATGGCCATTTTAATTTGTCTTGAATCTTCCAATATTAAAGTTTCTACACTGACGTGCGGAAATGGCTGGATATGTTTTGCTTCCTTTTTGGCCGCACCATTTCAGTATCACAATTTTCAAACTTCTTTATAGTAACCCAATCTACATTTCAGTCTTGAAGGTGACTGGGTGGATATTGTGAATAGGGAGAATGTAGAACACACACACACATACACACACAAATTAAAAAAAAAAAAAGGAAAAGAAAAAGAAAAAGAAAAAAAGAACACAAATGGAAGTCCATAAATAGTACTAGTACACTTGGAAAAAAATCCCCACCTATAATTACAAAAAGATTTCAGCAACCTATTCTATCTTCAGAAAGGTAACAATTATTTATACATATCAGTCTCTATGCAAATGTCACCTGTCCAATCAATATATTAATATTTGAATTAATTTCAAAAGAAGATGGCAGAAAAGAAAAAAAAAAAAGCCGTCATTTCCTCAGTAATGAACTAATTTATCTGAAAATCTGACAACTGCAAGTGGGTGGTACTCTTTCCTGTATAGTCTTACAAAAGATATTACTGCAATCAAGCTGGTACTTACTATTTTAATAGTAAAACATGCCGAGCATCAAAACTTGACATGGAATGTAATGAGAAGTGATATGATGGAGCAGAGATTTAAGAGATACGTTAGTTATATTATGTTAGCATGGTTTTTGCTGTGGATCTTGAAATCTTCACATACAAACACACACAAAAATATGTAACAAGAGAGAAAAATTATTGTGGAAAGTGTACTTTAATGAAAGCCTTGGAAGAGAAAACAAAATATCACCAATGAAACAAGAATGCTCTGATTTTAAATGGGCAAATACAAGATGTTTTTATGACATATGTATAGTGCCCAATTCAACAGTATTTTTGCTTGGGATTGCCCAAGCCCAGATGCAGAACCTTGCCATTGGCCTTGTTGAACCTCATGTGGTTCACACAGGCCCACCTCTCAAGCCTGTCCAGGTCCCTCTGGATGACATCCCTTCTCTCCAGCTTGTCGACCACACCACAGATCTCAGTGTCACTGGTGAACTTGCTGAGGATGCCCTTGATCCCACTGTCCATGTCACTGACAAAGGCATTAAATAGATGTTTTTTAAAAAGAAAATAGAAGTTTTAATTTGACATGATTGGAAGTAACAACCAGTGAAGGAGATTTAGGAGAGCACTGAGGTGTAGATGGAATGATGAGCTGAAGTACTTAGGACAGGTAAAAGTGGACATGGTGGGTATCAAGGCAAAGCAGCATAGTGATTGTAACAAAGGTAATCAAGCCAAAGGTGTGCAAAATCAAAAAAATAAAAATAAAAATCAAGCCATAAGCAAATTAACTTCTTCAGGGAAAACAGTCAGAATTCATGTGTTGGATACAAACAGTTGAGGGCAACACCAACTCTGTAGCTGTTCAGAGAGACAAGTAGGTGGACTATGCATATAGGGGTCACAACCAGGCTGTGCTGCAGTTAGTTAGATATAGTTCAGTCAAATTTGCATTGAAAATTGCTCCCTGACTCTAAACTGGCTTATCATTATTGTGGCTGTTTGTTTGTATTGTTCTCAGATTGTTATTTGTGCTGCAGGTGCTGTTGTCTGTGGAAGCCCTGATGCCCAGTTTTGCTCCAAGGCCCAAGTCTGCATGTTGCGTAACTTGTTCCTAATTTTTGTGGCTGCAAAGGAAATTCTGATAAATGTAACTCAAACACCAGCTGATGCAGGTACCTCTTCTGAGCTTGCAGAGAGCCTGGAGCAATAGCTCCAAGAGGTTTGAACTTTCTCATTCATCTCAATATGTTCTTAAATTGTCATTCTTCACCTTCTAACTTAATCATCAGCTTTAGAGCTGTCCCCACATTTTGAACTGTTTCTCTTTTGATCATGTCAGTAGAAACACTCTGAAGTTTTTATTCCCTAATTTCAAAGTGTTTCTCGTGCCCTCCAGGTGAGAAAGTCTAGAGTTGTGATGATATCTGTTTTCCCTCTTGACAACTTCCAAGCTTCAGATGGGAATTGCCAGTGCAAGAACCCATGGCATACTAGAAAAAAAAATAGGGACTCCAATAAATTAATTTGTTTGCCTACCTACTTAATTGTTCCTAAGATTAATGTACTGAATAATTAATTGCCTTCATAGCTAGCTAATCACAGATTTCAGAAACTTTAAAGTAAAAATCAAGCTGCCATGTAATTTCATGACAACAAGAATCCTTTGGTGTACCAACTCAGGCGTGGTTTGCTGTTGAGGAGGCATGGAGGTCTAAATGTCTTTCTCACATTTGGTCTTACACTTCCTAGGTTAGAGGGCTGGTGTGAATCATTTTTTTTTATCCATCAAACATTACATAATTGCCCTGACCAAATGCCAATTCACAATGCTTTAGTATTCTACAAGTTTATTCAAACATCCTCCTCTTCCCTTATGTTAAACTCTTCATTTGTTGTTTGTCCCTTGGATGTGAGGATTTAAGACTGCAGTCAGGGGAATTGTGAGTTGTAGGAGAAGGCCACTGCCATTCCTGTGAAATGTGCAGCTCTTGCTTCAGTGTTCACTGGCCAGAAGGGCTCCAGTTTCCTAGCTAACATGTCCATCTGTCAGATGTTGTTTTCCCTGGTCTACCCCAATAAGCAGGACTGAAAGCCATCTTCGGAATAACCAGCTCATAGTCAGCCATACTCTATTATGATTGATAAGACCAGACAAACTTGTGTCTTCCTGTCTCATAATGATTTCTTTGCCTTACTAAGGACTTGTTTACACTGGGAAACTAACCAGCCGAGCTATAGCGGTATCATTATTTCAACATAACTGGTCCATTTCCTGTGTAGACAAGACCTTAGACTAATATTCTTGTCTGACCCACGGCCCCTGTTGCAGAAACCTTGGAACATATTTCTGAGTCTTATTCCACTCCTAGATTATGAAGCATGCCAAACGTTTTCATTTCACTCAAGGCTTTCTGCCATTTCAGCCCTGGAACCCATCTGATTCCAGATCTTTTGCCAATCAGCCAAGACTCTCCAGCCAAGCCACACACATCCTACCACCAGGATGCTTCTGTTTTTGCCAAGCTTAAAATCCTCCTCTGTTCTTCTGTCCATGGATATCTAACCTTGTTCAAATGTGAACAAACCAGGCAATGGACAGCTTGAGGCCAGAATGCATGCCTGTAGTCAAATGGGTCTATTCTTTTTTGTCCTCGCTGGCTTTCACATAGATGGATCTAGCAGTCCCTGCTCCTGAGATATAAAAGCACCAATGTGCTTCCAGTGTGTCTAATGTTTCCTAATGAAATCAATAAATTCCATCATTCGTCTTCAATCCTTTTCATAGTTTAAGTAGACACTGATTTCATCAACTTACCCCTTTAAAAAAGATAGGCAAATATGCCATTCTTCCTTCTGAACATTTTATTTCATGGCTTTCTACCTCTCACTATTTTTGCTTTTAGTTATTTTCCACAACAAGTTATTAAATTATATGAAGAAAATGCCAAAATACTAATGGATTTGCTTTAATACAGACCAATGTGTCCTATGAAGACACCTAAATGCAAGTACACATCACAGGGTAGGTGGATACTCTTTTTTATTGGCTTAGTGTAATTCTCAGTATTAATTAGCCTCACACCACATTCCCTTCATTCCCTTTGTTTCTTTCTTTCTTTCTTTGTTTTCTTGAAGTCCCAGCCAGAATAACATGAGCAAGCATAATGGAGATTTTTTTTGCATTGTAGTCATGTGTTATAAAAAGAAGACTGCAATAGACATACAAGTTCTACTACATAACAGTTATTCTTCCTTTTGCTATGTAAAATTCATCAGCACAAAAGAAAACCACTGCTCAAATGGTCTCAGGTAGTATGTGCAGTAACTCTTATAGCCTGCAAACTTGCCCCGTCATTGGAGAAAAAAAAACCATCACCACATAAAGATCACAATCCAGGCTATTTTCCTCACAATTTCAGGCTTATTTCTATGAAGTAATGCAAAGCTATGGTATTGTTAGGATATATGCTTCATATCCAAGGCCTCCTAAAATCTACCACTGTCTGCTGTCAGGCTCAAGCTTGCCACCTATGTCTTTCCCCTCTCATTTGTATCTAGCCTTTGGGGACCACACAAACCAGCAACCTTCACTTGTCCTTTGTAAGGATCTGTTTTATACAGGTCTGACTAGCCCATAACCTATCAGGGACCTACTTACTTTCCTTTGAATTCAAGGAAGGAATATATCCCTACTTCTGACCATCTCTTTCATCCTGCATTACCAACCTTCTTTGGCAGCTCATTTTTCTCCAGTGAGTATTCAAGGTTGAGATCAGGGGTAGGAAAGGCCTTGAAAATGAAAGAACTGACCTGGAACAAAGGGTTGAAACCAAATGCTATAAAGATGAGGAACGGTGTGTCTAGAGGTCAATCTAACCTTTTCCTATCTCAAAAGGGTATATGAAAGGTAGAAAAAGCTTAAACTTGAATACTGTTGATTACTTTCTTTGGCTTATTAAGAAGTACTCTTGCAGGTGAGGATAGAAGTCCAATTAGTCCCATTCCCTACTACTGGCAGAATGATTCTCTTCTTTGTGGTCTTGGGAACATAAATCATTCTCTATTTTCTCCTTTCCTAAGAAAGAACAAGACGCAATGGCTTTCAGTTGATCTTCCTGAGAACAAAAAGTATATTGGGTCACTTCAGCCATGCAATGAAACCCAATTAAGCCTATTCTAAAGGCTTAAAAAGCACACCATGAAAGGCCACCAGTGAATTTGGGCACTTCTCATTTTAGGTTTCCTTTCATAAATGGGTGTGTTTAATAAATGTTAAATAAAGTTGGCTGGGAAACACACTTTTGACTTCATGAGAGTTTGGATATTTTGAAACTGGTTTTTGTTTGATTCAGAACAGGCAGTCAAAAATTCTTCTGAATATTTCAACATATTTAATTTCAATGATTTATTTTCTGATTAAAAATAACCAAAACCATATTATGGCATTTTGGTAAAACTTCATTTTCCAACAGAAACTGTTAACTCAATAGTCATCTAACTAATTCTTGTATGCATCTATGCATGTATCTAGCAGTAGGTGATAAAATTATTCCAGGTGATGTAATTTTAAAAATAATAATTATAATTTATTTAATTTTTTTATTAATGGCTTCCTCCAACAAAGGTTTGATTAGAAGTACTGTTGCACTGAAGTATTGTCATTTTTAATAGTAATTCAGTGAATACAGAGATGGGGATTCGAAGACTGTAAAATATGGATTGGATATTTTCACACCACCTTTATCACACTGTTTTAAAAATTATTAACATTCAAGTTTATCAAATATTCATCCACTAGTGTATGAATTTATGAAAACTATAACCACAGTAATTAAGCTTTACAGAATAATTCAAGTGAAATTTGTATTTCATTTATCATGGTAAATTTGATAGAAGCATTTGTATTGCAAATATGTAAACAACTTCAGTATAAAATTGAAGTGAGCATCTTTGCAAAGTGTGTAGGCATAGCAGATACTGAAGACTAATACTTACTGAGCTAACATTTCTCAAGTGTTTTCAAAACTAGTTTGCTTACCAGTATATTCAAAATAATGAGAGGAGTAAAACAGGAAGGTGAACAAATCAAAGTTTGAATGACCACAGTTAAGTAGACTTGTAATAAGGGTGCAACAACACAAAAGCTAAACTGAAACTTTCAATGCCAGTGTTGCCTGAGGAAACATGCAGTTAGCAGGAAAACGGTGTCTGTGCCCAATTTAAGGCATAGGTGGACTTGGCTGTGTAAATGAATGAAGAAGGAAAGGAATAATCACTAATTATGCTACCTCTGACAGCTGTAAGCACTTTACTTTTACTACGTGCAGCAATGAGAGGCACAAACCATCCTTGCTCTGCTAATGCAGTTGCATTGTTTTCTGCTCAGGTCTGCAAAGAAACAGTATTTGTTGTTACATCTGACATACGAGAGGTCCTGATGAATCCCACACGTGCAAGTACCTACAAGCCTGTCTTTTAGCTGTTTGTTGGATTGGTTACAGGATGCTTTCTGGGTATTGGATTGCCCAATGTAGAGGGGGAAAAAATGGAAAAATGAATCCTAGGCCAATCTGATTATTCCAGAAGCCAGGGGAGCAATGTTTCATAAATGAAATAGTGTCCTGACCTGCGTTTCTGTCCTTCTTCCACCCAGCATTTTTCAGCCGTGCTATTTTGTTGGTCTCATTTTGTTGCTCAAGTGAAACCAACATAATAACAGAGACTGGAGTTTGCAGGGTACATATCTGCTGGATTGTGCATGTACTCAACATTGCTGAAGGCAGGGTAATATTTATCTTGAAGATCAAAGGCTTCCTGTTGTGTGAACTGTATCTAAAAAAGACTTCATATACATTATGAGCCTTCACCTTTCTAATTCATTCCTGTCTTAGGGAACTGCTCACTCACTATCACCTAAACAATGTGTGTCATGAATCATTCATTTATTCCACTCACATGAATGGAAAGCTTTCCATCAACCTCAATGGGGTTTGACTCAAACCTTGAGGGCTGATGCATCTACTCTTTCTCACACTGAGTGATGTTTTACGTTGGATGTAGCCCCATCATCCTTAGCAGCATCTGCCTTCTCCTCCCCAGTACAGCCACTGGCTTGCTCTTTCAGCTACAAGGGCTGTCACAAGCAGAGGCAGGCTGCTTCCACTCTCTCTTCCTCCATGATGCTGTTTCTTGTCTCATCTGCTGAGACAAGCCATCAAACACTTCAGAACAGAAGGCAGCAGGTTAAGGAAAGCTTATGGGCTGCCTGTCACATTCACTTGTTGGAGTTCTGTTTGCATTTTCAGATGGTTCTTTCCAGAAAATTAGCTCCTTCTTGCCATCCTTCTAAACCATTTGAGAAAGACCTGCATTTCTTACTAGGAGCACTTGTACTTTGCTCTTTTATAGAAGAATCCTTCAATTCTTCAGTTTAGAAAGGTTCCCTCTTTGTTTATCTGGAGAACAATGTCCCGTGGGGTGCCAATCAGCTTTTCCAATGCTTTCCAAGGTTACGAGTGTCCCTCATTCCTGCTGCAAAGTGGATCTTCACACCACAACACGCTGAAAAGAACACAGCTCCTCTTCAGGGCTTGCACCCATGCTAAGAAATGGCCTTATTAGGACAATTGCAAACGACAGTGCTGTTTAAAAAGGAAACTGTATTTCTTTGAAATTTCTTTGTCTCATGCAAATAGATAGCCACAAGCATACGTATATGTGAAAGCTATATGCATGCAAACACGTACAACGGTGCAAGCAGTGTACCTGCTATTCCAGATGACCCATTGAAAGAGGATATGAGAACAGACATGCAATAGACCTACTGGAAACACGCAGAGGCCCAAGTGATGAGTGTGCTATATGAACCCCAAGCAGAAAAGAACAGAAAGCTCTTCAACTAGTTAAAGTAAGTTGATTTTGGCTGGGCTACTAAAGAACATTTGATAAAGTCAAAGTTTTGGCAGGCTCCAGGCTCCTTAATCCAAGCTCAATATAGTGTGGATTGTTCTACAGAAATGAAGGGATTGCCTGTTCTATTTTGGCCAAATAGTTTACAGGGTTGAGTATTAGTAACACTCAGGTCTAAGAGTGACTATCATCCTCACAGTGTTTACTCCCCCAGAGGCCCTCAGATTCCTCTGTGTTTAAATCTTCCACAGCACAGTGAGTAGCCTGATCCTATGTGGTTTTTGCTTCTGTTGCTAGTATGTATGTTTTATCTCATTCCCAACTAAGTTTTTTTGGGAGGGGTGGAGTGGTGGGATGTTGTTCAGTCTTTCTGAGATCAATAAAATCAGTCTGTGCAAGGCTGCAAATCTGAGCTGTGTTTAAGTAAAAGTGAATGACTTGATTAGGTGTTGTTCTCTGATACCATATTCAAAGACTTCGGTTTGAAAGCTCTGTTCTGGAGTACAGCAGGTCAGATATGTTTTGTTGGATTTACTGTCCTGTAAGCCCTCTGTTGTTCAAAGTGCGAGGCTGGAATAAATTGACTGGAAGCCCCTTCTAGCCAATAATGCATGACACTATGTATACAGACATAGACAACTATACAACTTAATTCTCTCATTATGTAGTAGTATATACAGTTTTGTAGAGGCTTATCCATTGTTGTTGTTGTTGTTATTATTATTATTATTATTATTCAGAGTCTGCTTAACTGTACCAGAGAAAGATGTCTCTGGAGCTCATATTTCTTCCTCAAGAATCTACTATTGGCCATTGGCAGAGACAGGATTATTCTGACCTAATGTGACAAACCTTGCATACCTTACCCTAGGTAATTGTGTATTTATTTTTTTCTTGAGTGTTGTGGTGAATGGTCAAACAAGATGGAGTCTTACTCATGCCTGATGCTGTTAAAATAAATAGTATTATTAAAGAAAAGAAAAAAGAAATGGATTAAATTCCAGACTCTCACCACTGCAGCATCTCTACAGCATAACTTTCTCTGTTAGGAATACAACTGACATTCAAAACTCACCAGTACATTAAGCTAAGCCAAAGTAGGCCTCAGGTTTTCCACAGAAGTTAAACAGGTTTTCTGATGTCTTCCTATTTATTTATCAGGGAGCATGTAAAGTTTTAGATGAAATTTCTCTTTTGTAAACTCTTAAAATTGAAGAAGATGTCATTTTGTACTTCTGGTTAAGGCTGAGATACTGGTTATCAGGAGGAACCTCATGTTTTTATTTTACCAGGCAGCTAATAAAGCAGGCATCCTTTCAGAGGAGGAATTTGAGGTATTCTTATGATAGAAACATGAACCACTTATGTTTGTTTTGAGCACATCAACAGTGCTGCTGTTAATAGGGGTGCACAGATTTTTATGTTCCCACATCCTTGGTCAGCATGTATCAGTGTGGCAACATTTTCTTCAGCAGAACTGGGTTAATTGCAGTGGTTGATGGCATTGTCCACTGCAGGTATGCAGACATTTATGTTAGCATATATGATAATTTGCAATTCCAGAAAATCAGTGTAACAAACACTGTATTTGCATGCCTTCCTTATTGGTTGGGCAGGAAGCTCTAGATGTTGAGGACTGAGGATCTAGCTACTTTGCATCTCTCTCAGAAACCCCAAGATAAACCCTATTAGGCCCTTACTCATTTTTGATAAATATATTGTCAGATATTAATTTACTAGACCATCATTTTCCTCTATAACTTTTTAATTAAAAAAAAAATGGAAATTGTACAGGAAGAAATTCTTCACATGAAGTAACCACTTCAATCTAAACTTGTCAGTCTTTGTTTGCTTTTCTTTTTTTAAAAAAATGAAAAATTCACATTTTACAAAACAAGCACAATATATTGTGTATGATTTTATTTTTCATGAGTAAAAAAGAAAATTAGGAACAATTACATTATAGACATGTTTAACTTTTGAAACTTAAACATTTAGAATAAGAAAGATTTCGTCTTTTCATTGGCATGAATACTACTGAACTAAAGAAGTATATCCCTTGCTTCCTGCTTGATTTAATCTCCTATTACCTAGTTTTATAGTCAAGTATAAAAATGTGAGCAATGTATTTTGTAAATCACGTATAAATAGAGGCATCTCAGGTATTGTAGAAGTTCTGTATATCTTTAAAAGAATCATTCCTGAAGAGATTTGAGTTGGTGAGAGGTAGAATGGAAAGACCAAAAAAATGATTTGTAGATGCTGTAAGTGGAGAAATAGTTGGATGGAATGGTAAAAGGATATAAGAGCAGAAGTCTGAACCAGAGGAAAAGATGTTAAAGCTCTCCTGTGCCTTCAAGATACTTGCATTAATGAAGAAAAAAAGTCCTCCATGAGTGGCAGAAATACTGAATTTTGTTTTTTAGCATCTCTTTCCTGTGCTTTTCCCATATCTAATAAAGGGTGAGGTTATTAGCCGCTCTCAGGGATAGAGGAGGGAAACATCATGTAGACACTCAGCTATATAAATGTCTTCTTGCTAGAAAATGGGTTGAACATATTGTAAAGCCTGTGGAAGCAGAGTAGAGCCAAAGCTACAAACACCCCAGAAACGAATAAAATATCTGAGGTAAAATTATGGTATGCTGATCTCAGTGACGAAGATTTCATTGACTTTACAATAGTGGGCTTTCATCCCAGTTTTCAGTTGTCTTTTAAAGGAAAACAGTTTTGTCTCTTTTCCATAAAGGTAAGATATGAAATGTTTAGTAGCCTTTTTGTTCTTGATTAGCCAAGATTTCCCAGCTATCTGGGGATGAATTAAGATAATCTAAAATTAAAAAGTGCCCCAGCCATGAAGCTGGTCAAAGACATTGGCATTATCTCAGGCTAAAATATCAGAAGGCTGCAATGCTGGAGGAGAGGCTTAGCACATCGACTTTTCTGTTAAAAAATAGTACCTCTGATGATGCAGTGGTAAAGCTAACGTGGTTATGAAGGCAAGTGACTACAGACTTTCCAAGCTTAAGGATTAAGGTTTTAGGTTAAGCAGTCCTTCCGGACAGAAAGGGGGAAGGATTAAAAATCAGAAGGAAGATCAACTGTCTCTGTTCATAATATGGGTGATAGGTAAATTGGAAAAACACTATTAAAGTATTTTGCAGTTATAACATTAGGGTGAACGAACATGCAGGGCCACATGGCAGAGGGTTAGTCCTCGTATGTTAAACCCCAGCTGTGTGACAAGGAGTTTTCACATGACATGGGCTAATCTGTTTACAGCAGCGATGCAGATGATCTCGTGTTTTTTTTGTTTGTTTGTTTTTGTTTAGTTTTATTTTTCTTTAGGATAATATACTGGCATAATCCATAGACCTGAATCTGCAGAAAAAAAATTAAAAATCTCTTTCTGCTTCTCAATTCTACAGGTTTATTCAGAGTCATCTCTGAGCTCTTAGCAAGAAAGGAATGCTCTTCCAAAGAGAAAGTGGAGCAAATCTGCCTCCGAAATTTACAATGGCCAAAAAGCAGACAATGCAAGAGTCTTTGTGGAGTGGGTGATTAGCCATTCTTCTTTGTTCAGATGCAGACACAAATCCAACTTCTTCTTTTTCCTCTTAATCTTGGTTTGTGGAAACTTGAATTAAAAAAAAAAAAAAAGGGGGTTTATCTTTGCTTGAACTTTAGACGTATGCAAAGTATTTTTATACTTGGTGCACAAAAGGTGTTACAGAATTTGTTTGGTGATGGGGCAATCTAGGAAATCTATCCCATCATCTCAAATATTTACAGAGCTAGAAAAATCAATATTAATTTACGTAGTGTTTAAAAAAAGAAAAAAAGAGGACCATTTAAATTTCTGATGCAAAACACATTGAATAAACTATGACTTTTGGGGAAAAACAGAGTGCTACAAAGGCTGAGTTATAATCAGCTCAGCAAAGGTCATAACAGGTTGATCCAACAGCCATCCTCACTGAGGTCCCAGTTCCACGCAGCATTTAAATGCATGCTTAATTTTAATCACATACATAAGTCCTGCATGACCTTAATGTTAAGCACACGCTTGACTGCATTGCTGAAGTGCGGATGGAGAAACAGTTTCGTGAGTGCTGGAAACAGGAAGAAGAAAGAGCCCCTTACTGTAGATCTCACTTACAGGGCTCATTTCATGATCAAAGGCTGCAGTACTAGTTCTGAAGCAGGAAATGTCCATATAATACTGTGAAGCAGAGAACAAGAGTAAATAATTTGTAATGGAAGGTGCACTAGGAACTGCAAAACATGTCCCACAGATTGACAATGCACCTTTTTTTTTTCTTTTTTTTTCTTTTTTTCCTGTGTGGGCTGCATTCAACCCTATGGTCCTCATTCTGCAAAGATTTCAGCAAATACTTACAGTCAGTAACCGATGACTTCCCTGGGAAAGTTAATCACAGGTCAAAATTGAACCCACACTCTGCTTTTGCAGAATATAAATTTACACAATAGTCATTGATACAGGGTTGAATTTTACCACCAACTTTCCTTAAGAATTTGCTGCCATTCGTTTGATTTGACTGAAGTTTTCCTTCTTACATATGTGAAAAGGGGAGAGGTTTCCTGTTAAGACCTCCAGAATGAAATCCCAATAGTATTCATATTTCTCAATTGTATTTTCTTGTTGATGGTCCTAAACTACTAAAAGTATCTTGACATTTATACCTGGATACTTTTGCAACTCCGCTGGTTCAAGCAAAGCTATATTAACTGGTCATTTCCCCTTACTTATTTTCATCATTCTGACAAAGTTTACTCTGGGCAGAGAAAGAAATAAAACATTTTAATGGGTTCATAGTATCAAAACTGTATTCACTGGGCCCAGTTCTCTTCAATTTGTAGCACTGTCCCACCAGTAAGACTTCAGTAGAGTTTATTCACACTGCTTTAAATGGAAAAACAACTGGATCAAACAACCCTCAAAATGAAAATGCATTGTAGGAGAAGCACCCTATGCAAAGATGCACTAGCTTCTAGCGCAGTGCCCCAGACTGGCACCCAGGAGGACAGTTTTGCGTCTGTGAAATTCATGAGTGTCCTGCAGAAACATCTCTGCTTCTCCATCCACACCAGGGGAAAACATGACACTGCTTGCCTTACTCATAAAAGCCATCATGGGAAGGACTAAGGTAAGCCCCATAACACCATTTTTTTATCTAATGGTGTGTTGAGCATGAGGGAGGAGCTAGTGTGGCTCATTGTTCACCACCCATTTTGCTGTGATTCCAGCCAGTGTGGCTGGCAGCACATGGACTTCTTTAGCAATCCCACTGTTTGGCCTCAGCCAGAAAGTGTGTTCATGACTTGAGCAGATGTTTCTGCTTTCAGGAATCAGTCGTTTCCTCTTTTCCAGAAGCACATGCCAGCACAGTCAATATCTGGAAACCTGCTGCTTCACAGTAGGTCCAGAGTCTAAACTGGTACTTTACCAGAAAATGGTAATAAAGCAGTTTGAATTGCTTTTCATCCTTCGTGCTCTTAATGGTTTTCAGGTTCATATGAGACCAATCAATTAATCCTGCTTCAGACCTAGAGAAATGGGATGTTTCCTACCCTCTGAACAGGAGAGAAGCCCATAACAGAGATTACCAATCTACTTATTAAGACTTATGTCAGTAGTATAGTCTAACAGAGCCTCCAGCTGGGGTTGGGACTACAGATTTGCAATCTTGCATAAGCCTAATGTTCACTAGTCATATGCTAATTAATTGCTAAATCACAAAAGGCAAATCATAATTATTGTTTCAGGTTAGCAGTTTTCCCTGACCTGATTGCATGCTTGCTGTTTCAAAGAATTAAGAAATGAGGCTCGTTTAGGATCATTTACCTGTATAACCTATGTTTCTAGTTCTGTTTGTTCTTGTGTACAGGTGTTGAAAATTTCTATTCAATTTTAACTATTCTTGGACAGATTCTGCTACTCTTAATGATTCTGTGAGATCAGTCAAGAAGCAGGATGGTAATAATGAGAGAGAGTAAGATCACATAACATTGAACAGATCATGTCTCTGGTCCAGCAGATTTCAAGCAATTACCAGTCATCTTCAGCTGGATTTGTGCAGACAAGGGGAACTTCCTGTGCTGCTTCTTTCTGGAGGCAACTAGACCATTTGTACAGCAAACTCATGCTTTTCTATCTTCTCTATTTCTGCTAGGTAGTGTTAGAACTTGGTTAAAATTTCTGATGCAGTCATAATTGGTGGATGGAGCACAGAAATTTTAAATGCTCTTCCAAAAAGCCCACTGAGATCAGAAGCAAAGCTCCTCCTGATCTGAGGCATAAAGTCAAGCTTTTGTATAATAATTGGTAAAGTCATATTTGAAAACAACAGACCAAAGGAAACATCTCCAGGCCTTTTTTGTCACCTGGTCCTGTGCACCCATAACTCCCAGTGAAGTCAATGGGACACCAGGAAGCCTTCTGGCTTCCAGTCAGGCATTCACATATTAGGGATGGCTGATGTGGCTAAAGTCAGGAGGATGCAGAGGATTCTGTTTTGGCTCAAAAAGATCTTGCTTAACTTGCTATCTAAAACTGTCCCAAGCCATCAAACCTATCATATCTCTTCCAGACGTTATCTTTTTGTAGTGAGGTGAGAAGGTTGAGCTGGCAGCTTTGGAATGACAATATAAAAATTGGAGTAATTTCCTAGCTAAGATTAAGGTAGTTCTGGAAATCCTGAGAGCGACTACTGAACAGAGCCAGGTCTGCTGCATAAATACCTAGTCTGAGGAACAAACAGACACTGATCTGTCCATTACTTGTCGTAGTCATATGTAAAAGATTTTGATGGCTGCACTGAATTAGCCAATACTCAGGACAGTTTATCCCTGCTGATCTGTGTTTTCTGGTTTTAAACAGGGACTGCAGAAGAACAATACCTGGCAAAGGACACCTGCATGAATTCTTGGAAAAAATTAAAAATAAAACCAGGAGAAAAAGAGAGTCACAGCTCCTGGACAGTAGATGATTCAGGAACACTGATGGAATTTTCTAGCAAGTGAGAAGCTTCTGCAGACGAAGGGACATTTGCGTTCGGTTCCCTCCACCCTGCTGTAACTCTAGCCTGCCAATGAATCAACACAGCAGACATTCAGTGGTACTGGCCCCAGCCCAAGTCTCCGTGCCAGACTCCTAGCACACCTGTTAAACAGATTCCTTTCACCCAGCTTCCAGCTAACATTTCAGCTGTAGCTGGTGATATGCTCAGCCTGCTGCAGTCTTATGGCTGCAAGCTGCATTCATCATCTATCACACTTCAGCTCTCACCATGGTGCTGGGATGTCAAAACCAGGCAAAGAGCATGGTTGACCTGTACTGTATTGGACAACCCATCTTACTGGTGTAATACTAAGAGCACAGGGAAGATGTTGTTGTGTTGGGGTTGGCCAGGGCTAGGGAAGGATGATGGCGAGCTCCCCAGCATGCTGACACACAACCTCTCACAAAGGTTTTGCCTTCTCTCCGTAGCACTCCAGATGTCTGGGTCATTTGTCCTGCAGAATCATGCTCTGCCAGTCCCACCTGAGTACAGCCAGAGCTTCATGGCCTGGCTGCTGGCTGGAGATGGTGTTGTTCTTCCCTTCTGGATGCTCAGGGGGACATTGGGAGGTCTCTTCAAGGGCTCACAGCAGTGTCACAAGAGCTCTCCCCAGATGGTGCAGAGCTTTGTGAACTGGGTAACAAGTACTAGGGGCAAAGTTTCAAAGGGAAACTGAGGCTTCCCTGCCCTCCCTCCCTGCTGAGCCCTGTTGCTTTGAAGTTTAAGTCTGAAGTCTGGAAATTGGAGCTGATTTAAGCTTATAATGAATTTCTTAAGAAATAAAGAGGGGAAAGGAGCTGCAGGGAGACTAAGAGAAGCAGCAGCAGATTCTTCAAAGGACAAGGTGGGCTTCAACTGCCTTTTGGGTCATCCGTAACATTTGAATAGGGCACATATTCAACCACATAGGGATAACAGGGAGTAGACAATGATCTCCTCTTCCTCCCTTTTTTCCTTGTCTCTTTCCCTGTCTATAAACATGGATAGAAGGCTTTTGACTTAGCTTTTGATGAGCAAGTTCCAGGTTTGCCCTAATTAGTTTTGATCCAATATTGTGGTACCAAGAGAATTAATCTGGCTTCTTACATAACCTCTGGGTGGTGGCTGTCCACAGCTTGAAAGTCCATTGGGGGGTTTCCGTAGCAAGTTCTTAGAGAAACAGCAACAAATATTTTCACCTGACCTTCTGGGTTAGAATCAAGACTTTTGGAAACCTCAACAAGAAAGAAAAATAGAGGTGCAGACAGCAGGACTCCATGCACAACGTTAGGATGATTTATTCCATCTCAATTTGCAGCTACATATGCCACTGTTTGTACGTAGTGGGTTTTTGTTGTTGTTGTTGTTTTAAGTACAGTTGCTGAAGCCAAAGTTGGTCTTCATTTTTATAAACCTAGAGATAAAGCCATAATACTTGCAATATAACACAATTCACACACAGTGATGGATGAAATTCACAGCTATTTAATTTCAGGCGTCCGCATCTGACAACACCCTGAAGGTGGGGAAGAGTCACAGAGGTTTGGTCTCTTCCTAGCAGGCTACAGAGAAGGCATTATCTAAATTAATTGTGGAGGAGCCTTAGAATTCTCTGCTGATCTTGGTCTAGCTGAGTTCTTGATCATGCTCCAAGTTACCAGGGCTGGAACTGGCTTGAAAAAATTTGGTTTGAATGCTCCTTTCTTGTGTTAGGGCCTTTTCTCTTTCTGTGGTTGTTTAGCACAATGGCTTTTCTCTCACACGGAGAATGCATTGCTTGTGTAGGCTTCACCGTGATGAAATGAAGGTCTGATTCTTTTAGTTAGCAAAGTCACATGTGAGATGTTCACTCAGCAGTGCTCAAGGGTAGTGTTAATTTATTTTTGTAAGTCTTTTTTAGAAAGAGAAGTTGGTGACAGCCATAATTTATTCATGGTGCTATGCAGCTTTGCATAGCATGTCACACTGGTCTGCAGCAACTGGAAGTACTTATTTTCCTAGGAAAGTGTAGAGACCAAAACTGATAACGCATAGTGACGTACAGGAATCTGCTTATGTTTGGGGAAGATAATGCACATCAGCAATGGGAACTGCAGATGGTTAAGAGTTCTTGTTTTCCTCATGGCTTGTCCTCTTTCACAGCTTTTCTGATGTGGGTGTGTTTGACTTCAAAAAAAAAAGATGTTCGCAGCAAGCAGAAATTATTATTTGCATGCATTTGTATTGTTGTTCACAGCTAATACAATCAGAGAGTTGTGTTTAAGAGCTTTCTCCAGAATTCCTCGGAAAAGACATGATGATATAACCAGGTCTGTTCTTTAGGGATGAAAGCTCAAAGTCACATCTGCTCTCATTAGGTTCAAATTTGACTATGCTGAACACATGCCATCATCACTATCATTTCCATGGTAACACATTGCATATACTACACTATTCAAGTCATGTGACAGAAGGTCAGGCTGAAAAGAAACCTGGGCTGGGAGAAATGAAGCACTTGTGTCTTTGTTGGTATTAATAAACAAAACAGATACCAGCAAAGTAAATTGGTTTTTATATAAAAATTCCTTCCTCTAGCTTGCTTGAATGGAAAAGCTGTTCTCTAGGGATCTGTTCAGCAATTTGGTCTGTCTGGGGCTATAGGCTGCTTATTCTTCTTCTATGAACTCTCTACAGCTATACTACTGTCTTTCTGTGGAATTGTTGGGAGGAATCTAGTTTCATTTTCCACAGTTCCTATCAAATTATAAAAGAAGATAACTCAGGGAACCAGGTGGTCAGCTTCATGCAGTTTATAAATGTTAACCTCCCTGTTCTTCTTATGGAATGCCATATATTTTGTAACTTTTTTTTTTCTTTCTGATTGATGAAGATTTCTGTTCTCCTGTTCAAAGAGACAGTGAAAAAAAAATCTTTAAGACTGAAGCAACATTTGAATAGTTTATTCAGATTGACTTTCAGGAAATTCTGGATTAAAAGGAAATTAAACACAAAGATAAGAAATCCAAAACTAGCATTGCTGTTCTTTCTCAAGAAGCCCTGAGGTCAGTCAGTGTCCTTCCTCTGATTTCCACAGGCTTTAACAAGATCTCCAATAGCCATAATATCCCAGTTCTTTCCCATTAAAGACAAAAAAGTCATCACTAGAAAGTTTGTTACAACCAACCAATTTCACAGTGTAAACAAGTTGAGGGCTTGTTATGCCACAATTTGGAAAAAAAAAAAAAAGTTTTGGAAAATTATCTAGCAATGTCATCCTGTGAAAATTCAATTTCACGACGAAAATCTGAAAACATCATTTAGTATTTTGTCATTGTAAATACAGGGACAATCATTTTCAAAGACAATGACGGCTCAGTTTCTATTTTGAGAATTAAAGCATAAAGTTAATTAATTAGCATATTTCATATCTTTGAAGTACAGGTTATATGAAAATTAACCAGAGAGAGCAAAATCAGCAAAGACATAAAAGGGAAGGTAGCAAACGTGTTCTGGGTCTTTAAAACCCTGCACCTCCTCATCATTTCAGGGACAATCTTCCATTTACACTATCTTTTCCAAGTGAAAGACAGGCACATGAAAAATTATGGCAAAAATTCTAATTTACTGTGGACATTTCTATTCTGAATGCATTTTAAGAAAACCAGGCAAATAAATAAATAAATAAATAAATAAATCCAAAGATATCCAACAGCCACTGAAGAACAACAACCAAGAAGATTTGATTTGCAAACCACAGATGTCAAGAAAAAGGGCTCCCTTTGATTTAATGGTTGGACTGGCTTCATAGTGTTCTATTATGAAACTTGATGCCAATCAAGTTAAAAAAAAAACTAATACCTCTACATTTCTGACTGGAACAAATGAAATTGTAGAAGAGCTATCCTAGATATGCTGGTAGAAAAGTCATACTTAGTCTTATCAGCCTACATTTTTTAGAAAATCTGGTTGGAATCGTTCAGCCTTAAAAGAAACTTCATTAATGTCAATATAGCAAAAAAGGCTGTTTATTTATTCATTTTTACAGTCTGTTTTCATTTTTTATATATCATTCTATAACATCTTAACAGCCTAAATATGTTAGATAATAAGTAAACACAGAATGATAGAATAATTTGTGTTGGAAGAGAGCGCTGGAGCTCAGCTGCTGATTCAATACACTGCTCAAACCATGACCAAATAGGTCAATTTGTTCCAGAACTTCACAGAATCATGGAATAGCTTGGATTGGAAGCGACCTTAAAGATCATTCAGTTCCAACTCCCTGACATCAGAAGGGACACCTCTCACTAGACCAGGTTGCTGGCCTTGAGCAGCTTTGGGGACAGGACATCCACAACTTCTCTGGGCAACCTTTGCCAGTGCCTCACCACCCTCACAGTAAAGAATTTCCTCCTGGCATCCAATCTAAATCTCTTCTCTTGACCAGCTGAATTTTTAATATCAGTGTAGAGGCACATCACTTCTGTGGCTCTGTTGCAGTGCTTGATTACCCTTACTAAGATTTCAGAACATTACTCTTTGGAGTTTGCACCCATTGCCTTTCACCTTATTGCTGCCTAACCCGAAGAAGAGATTGACTCTGTCCTCTCTACACACTCTCTGAAGGGCTGAAAACTGTAATAATGTCCTTCTTTAACACTCTCTTCCAAAGATGGTACAAAAATGAGACTGAACAAAGTAATTCATGGAAGAGTTCTGGAAAGAAAAGTATATGCAAAACATATCTGTTATGAAACCTACTCAGTATTATTTGCATGGGAGAGGAGCCTAGAAACATCAGTTAAGAACAGAGAGTGTCTTTGCTGGGCACTGAGGAGGAACTATACCTGCCTGCACACAAATATTTTGCAGCAATGGACCAAAAATAAACAGATGGGAGGGAAAATAAGGTACAAAGACGTGAAGCTGTGATCTCATTAACATACTGTGAATTCACTGAGAAAAGCAAGATGGTGGCAGATGATCACAGAATCACAGAACTGTTTGGATTGGAAGGGACTTTAAAGATCATCCAGTTCCAACCCCCTGACATCAGGAGGGACACCTCTCACTAGACCAGGTTGCCCAAAGCCCCATCCAGCCTGGCCTTGAACACCTCCAGGGATGGGGCATCCACAGCTTCTCTGGGCAACCTTTGCCAGTGCCTCACCGCCCCCAGAGTAAAGAATTTCTTCCGTATGTCTAATCCAAATCTACCCTCTTTTCTAGCCATCTTTTTAAAAGCCATTACTTTGTCCTCTTACTACACTCTCTGATAAAGAAGGATCTTTATCATCTTTCTTGTACGCCACCTTTTATTACAGGAAGGCCACTATATGGCCTTCTCTTGATCTCTAAAGGCATTCTTGTTTTCCTCATGGACTTTTCAGTCGGGTCATCAGTACTGTAAGAACTGTATTGAAGGAAAGAATAGAGGGCTTCTCTATACACCCAAATATAAACTGAGCCTCCTACACATGTACAAAAGGTATTACTTACATCATACTTTAACGATATGTGTTCATTTAAGTGTGATTAAATATCTCTGGGCCACCCTCCATTCTCAGAGCACTTGCAAGAGAATCTGGATAGACTTCTATGTGAATTGGTGCCGTCCACAGCAAGAACTCTTGTAATGAACTGTCAGTGTAACTGGAATTATTCAAATTGTCAGTTGTTTTTTTCTTTCACCTCTCACAATAGGAAGAATCTAAGAAAATTAATGTCTGATGTCCACAGTCAAACACATCAAACAATTAAACCTACATGAAAGATGGAGGACAACACCTTGAACTGAGACAATGAGGGGAGAGCCTCTGTCAGAACTTGAGTCCTATTTGCTGTAGCAGTCTTTGCCATAATTTAAGAAACATCTCCAGTCAGCGATATCCAGGAGAATAGCTGCTGTCAGTGTAACCTACAGTATTACACATTCAGTAGGTATGTGCTTCACTGCTAGCTACTGAGAGATCTGAGTTCATTAGTAGTAAATGAGAGTTACCTACTTGAATACAGTTTCTCCATGTGTGCCAATTCTTTTTTGGAGCTGACTCCAAACCTGAGATGAAAATACGTGCTTCGGAGGCTAACTAAAAAAATTCTGTTAGCTGAAGGGCAGCCAGGAGGTGAGAAGTTCTTTTTCTTCTGGATGTGTTCACACATTTATTTTTTGCAACATTAAATGCTAAGAGGGGTTGCCTTGAAGGGAATTACTGAGTCTAAATTATGAAAAATTCCAAAAGAGAATTTCTTTCTTCTTGGAATTAAAGAAAGAAAAAGCATTAAACAAAAACAAACAAACAAACAAAAGCTCATACGACTGCTTTTTCTCACCCCCAGCCAAAAGTTTTTTCTCCATCAACTCAAGGTTTTTCCTTTAAGCTCAACTTTTTCTAGAGAATTTTTTGAAAGTTATAGTTACCTCCATGTTTTGTTTTCTTGGAACACATTGATGGGGTGAAAAAAACGTTTCCCTCCACATTGTTTCTACTCCTGCAAAGAAGTTTCTACATATACTCAAAGTAGATTATTTCCTACTTTGTCCTGTTTCCAAACACTACTAGTACCAGAAATCCAATCCACTGAAAGAAATAGGGCCATAATACACCAAAGTACTGGGAAGCCTGTTAATAACTTTTGGATACAATATCTGAAGGAACACGGAAGATATTTTGTGAACCTCAGTTCATTTTGATGTTAATCAGTACAGAATCTGAGAAAGTAATTAATTGAATAGACATGGGAGAGTTGATTTTGATTTAGACATTAAAAAAAAAAAAAAAAAAAAAAAAGGAAAGAAGCCTACATGGCCCTGTTGGACTCTCCAGAGTTGGATACTTTATTAAGCTGCTTGCCTGGGGCTCACAGAATTTGGTCTCATGAAATTCTTCAACATCCTCCTCCAGCCCCTGTGGCACAATGCTGAAGCTCTCCATATGCCACCTCTCCATAAGAATAGGAGATACAATCCTGCCAGCCTGGAGCCCTGGAGCAATGCTGGCCACCCTGACTTCTCAGCACTTTGCACTGTTTAGAACCTGAGATAACTGAGGGCAAAGAGATACACCTGCTTTCTGGGAGCCATGAAACACTGTTCCAACACTTTAGCTCATACAAGGAAAACGCAGCTTCAGGCCAAATCAAACACAGTTCTGCTTGGTTGCTTCACCATTCTTCCTTTTTGGCTTTAGGCATCCATGAAAGGGTTCAGGGTGTTCCTTCCTCCACAAAAGTCCTCCTCTGAATCATGCAGCTGATTCTGTGCAGCCCAGCCAGCTTTCTTCTGTCTTGGCTGATCTTACAAGTTAGCCACCTGGCAACTAAGGATGTCCTGCCCAGGGGTCCTCAGCTTGGAGCCTCTTCTCCAGCTTCTCATACCTCATACATTTTAGAAGGCTGCATTGATATCTGACTTCTTTGTTTTGGCTCCAGGAAAATTCCACTGCCTGGAGCCTGCCCTGAGCATGGACTCATGTCCTCAGCCATCCCATTGCATTACTGATGCTTTCACATAAATGGAAGATGTTTAAATTAATGATCTCCCATTGTTAACTATGTGTCATCCCTCCTGTGCAATTTCAGTTCAAAATGGTGGTGAAGACATAGCCAGGAGAGATAACTGCCTGCTTTCAAAGCTGGGTTTCCAGTCTGCCCAAGAAAGTCCTGCAATATCAAGAAGAATTAATATTTCAATCTATTTCCAAATATACAAGTCTGCCAGTAGTCTCTGTTTCACATTTGATTTTAGAGAAGGCTTTCTAAATTGACCACAGGCCATATAATTAAGTTAATAGCTGATAATCTATATATATAGGTTAAAAGAGATATTTAACAAATACTTAGATGAAGTTGATAAAGCATCTTGAAGAAAGTTCATTGGCTCATTGTCTTCAAAGCTGATATTTTTTAGTATGCTGGTGTAACATGACTGGAAAATATCTTGGAGTGCCCTTCAAATCTTCCATAGTTAAATAAATATTGGGGCTTTCAAGCCTATTAGAGACTGAGATAACCAAGCTGCATTTGGAGAGCACCTTGGAATTTACTTATTAAATTTCATCAAGTTCACTTCACTTCACTGTACTCAGTTCCTCCCTGCATCTCTTTTTTTTTTTTTTTTTCCCTAAATTAATCTTTTGGATAAACTCAGGCCATAAATTTTAGAGCAAATAATTCAAAATCTCCATGGTGAGTTTTTCAAAATTGCATAGCACTGGCCAAATGATGTTCTCACTGAAGTCAGTGGTAAAGTATCCAGCAACTTCAAAGGAAGCAAAGTTAAACGAACACAGAGTCCTTATTAAGACCCCACCTTTAGTATTTTAAAAAGAAGGGGAAGTTTAAAAGGACTAACTGAGGAAATTCAATGCTCAAGTTCCATTGTAATTCAATAGGGATGGGACGCCAAATTCCCTTAGGCTGCTTTGCAAATCTTCTCCTACAATGGATGCCAAACTGACTCCCATAGTGAGCAAGTCATTCTTCAGTATCAGACGGTCAAGGTGATTGCTAGGTGGTGATATCTGGCCTTAGCTGAAATAAAGAAGTACTCTGCAAGTACTATGTTTACATCATTGTGAGTCTATGAAAGAAAATAATCCGGATGAGGTTAGAATGGGTTAAGAATGACCCAGCATGAAGCAGGAGAGGATGGGGCTTGTTGCTGACTTTAAGAGGGCCATTTAGTGTCTCCAGGATGCTTCATCTCCACTTCTAGGACCTCTTGAGTCCTAGACAGAGTGATAGGGCAAGTAAATTACAGGCAAGACCACAAATGCATGAAATGTAGGTTTGAGAAATCACCCAAAAGATCAAAGACTGTCCTTTATGGTTGTCTCTCCAAATCAAGTAAAGGCAATTGCTGGTGATTCTTCAGTTTGAGCTGAGTCCATTGAGCCCACAGGCAAGCTGTTGACTCTTCCTCTCCACTTGTCATTGTGCTACATAAAGCATGTCTTCTGCTGCAGCAGAGACTTGGAAAGCTACATCCAGCAATGGCAGAACCTCCACCCCATGCTCAGACCTTCCACACCACCACCAGCCATGATATTGTTCCTGCAGTGTTTGCAGCAGGAAGAGGAACCAGTGACCCTTCTCATTTGCAGCCTTGTGCACCCTCTGTTCGTAACAATATTCACCTGTAAGATCACATGAGTATAAAGTGACTTTAGGGAAAAGAAGTTCAAATAACTTCACACACCAAGGCAGAATTTCTCCAGAAGAAAAGCCTGTAATAATTTCCATGCTAGCTTCAGTCAAGAAGTCATTTATGCTGAGGTCTATTAATGCTTCCTTCATCTTCAAAACAAGAGCCCTCTCTGAAAAAATTAAAATATAAGCATCCTCCTCCTCACCCCCTCCTGTTAAGACTGGTGATCTTCGTGGGCTGAGCAAAGTGATATATACGATTTCTTTCATTTGGTTTGATTAACTCCACACGGGCTTGGATTCCTAGAGATTTTTTAATATACAAGATTAAAGGAGTACAATGTTTTGATAACTCAACATTTTAAATAGCTATATCAATTTTTGCATTAGATGAACTCCCTTCTCTTTACCTCAAAGCTACCTACCAGAGACCAGGGGAAAGAACCCAACAGTGCCTCAAGAATGTGTTTGTTTCAAGTGGGCTCAAAAGGGATCCCTTCAGAGATGTGTTCCTCATGGCTCTCATGATGTTGTTTTTAGGAGGCAAATTCTTTGATTATGCATGATTTGGGTTTGTTAATAGAATTAATCAGTTTACAGGCACTGTTTCATTAACAATTCCCAACAGCAGAGATTTCCACTTTGTTGGTATTATTTACAACAGAGAAGGTTACCATCACAGATTAGGAAGACAATATTGTATATCGTAGGGATATGGTTTCCCTCAGCAGTGGTGTATTTTTCCAGAGGGATCCAGAGCAAAGCCCATGGAAGTCTACAGAAACATGCCATTTGCTTGGTTGGGTAGCTTAACATCAGCAAAAAGCTCAGAGCTGACAACACCCTGTCCTGAGTGCAGAACTATTATTCATATTTTTTTTCCAATTGTTTTCAGTTCAGCTTCTCCAAAAGTAAAATAAATAAATAAATAGATAGATAAATAGATCTACATCAAGAGCTACCTCCTATCCTTATATATAACAAATCAGTTATGCTGTCAATACTGCCTGCAATGGATTTTATGGAGGACTGGATCTGAAGCATTCCTCACACTCACTGTGAAGTTACTGATGTGTGCAAGAAATGGCTGATGGAGCTGGCTAGAGGGTAAGCTTTGAGGCTGCAATGGGGATAGGCAACAATTCTGACCCACAGTCAACTGTCTGCTTTTAGGTGCACACATCATGGTTTGAAGAAGAAACCCATATTTGGAGTAATTTAGTCTTTCACAGGACAACCATGGACAGACGTATGGTTTTTCTGTAAAAACTACTTCCAAAAAGTATTTCAGGTTCATTCGTCCTCAGAGCAGTGAGGGCTAGTAGGTATGAGGTAGACAGCAAGTCAAGATTCCTCAGAATTCTCTTTGACGTGGGTGCAAGAACAGTTTTTGAGTGAATAAGACCACCTCTCATCATCTGTTTTCCTCATTCTCCTCAGCTTATTAGGAGCTTCTGTGCATGCAACTATTCCAAGTCAACTGCTTGTAGGGACATTTTTATTCAGATAAGCACTCTCTTTTAGAGTTTGCTTTAATCCACTTTAGAGCAACAAGGCATTCCTAACAGTGAAACCAAAGAAGCTGCCAAATGGTGATTTTACTTAGCTCCATAAAGTGTGGTACTCAGATTCCTGGTCCTCTGTGATCTGAATGGGGAGAGAAAATGTCACTGTCACTCAGCTACTCTCCTTCTAGAGAGTCCTCCTGTCCGCAGCCCAACACCACCGAAGTTGTGTTGTTTCGCAACATTTAAAAGAATCAGTCAAAATTCCCAGCCTAATGCTTCAGTTGTCATGCATTAGGACCTTGACAAATTACATTGATTAAGTTTTCCCCTTCAGGTGGTTGTTGCAGGTACAGTCCCCTGCAGTGCAGCTGGAAAAGACCACAAGGCACAAAGGCCTCACAGGCAGGGTGCTTTCTCCCACAGCTTATGCATAGGCTTCCCTGAAAATTCTGTGACTATGCAAAAGGAGTTTTGTCTAAAATGCAGCTATTTAAGTTATGCAGGCACCAGAAACAAAATATCCCACATGGACAGGCCTTGCAGTTGGTCTCTCTCTTTATCTGTATATACTTCTGCCTGCTCTTCCAGGCACTGCTGACATCCTATATTAATTCCCGCAGTTATCATAGTCAGTGAGTCACAGAACCTTACTGATGTGACCATGTAACTAATAATTAGTTATAATCATATACCATTTTATCAGTCATCTTGGATTTTCCATTGTTAAGTTTTCTATTACAGTGCCAACAGCATACATACAGTTTTATGTTATGCTTCACATTTATGTTATTCACCAGAAATGACAAAGAGAATATAAAAATACGCTTCAATTAATTCAAAACTGAAACTAGGGCTCTCAATTCATCTATCTATGCCATTTGAGGACAAGCAAACAAATTCTTAGATGACAGTGAAATGTACACTTGTCAATGTATTATTTTTTGGGGGGGAAAAGCACTTGCTCACAAATGAATCCTTGGTGATGCACAAAGGCAGCTTCTTTTCTTTGTTTTTTACATTTGATATGTGTAGATGCTTAAAACGTTATCCTTGCAATGTTGCATTCTGATCAAGGACCACTAAAATAAGACATTTCGTATCAGCACTATCACCAAGCTTATATAAATTGTCATATGTTTTAAAATACAACTCACCCACACTGGCCTTGTCTACTTCTGTTTTCTAGCCTCAGTAATCATCTTTGAAGGTCTTTTCATGCTGTTCCCCTAAAAACTCTGTTAAGTAGGTATAGCCAGTAATTCTCCTCTGGACTTACTGAGTAACTCACCTCTCATGAGTCCCCCCTGCAATGCTTTCTTGTCTCCCTCAGTCCCCCCCTACCACTCAAACACTCAGAAAAAACAAACTTCCTTCTGGGGTTTCAGCAATATTGCTCACGTCAGTGCTACTAAGAGGGGGTGGAACTGCAACACAGAACAATGTGGGAAAAAAGGGGTCCCAATACCTTGGACATAAGCTTGTCTGTGAGTTTCCACTGCTGTTATCAAGCAAAAGCAGAAAATGTGTGTAATCAGAACTCTAAGTGAAAGCATTGCCAAAACAGGAAGATGTTCTTCATCATCTTCTGTTTCTGTCAATTTCTGATTTGTTTATTTGTGGAGTTTTTCATGAATTAACATAACAGCACATAAGGACAAGCATAGTCACCTCTTGTGTTTCTTTTCCCAAAAGGTGATCCAAGGAATTTAACCCAGCAGAATTTCTCCATTAAATACGTAACTTGAACTGTAGCCTACACTTTTGGAAAGGAGAAATTAGTGAATTCCTAAAACAGTCATTCCATTAATGTCCTTCCCCATTTATCTCCTCTAATATTGTCAAGCATCATGTCCCACACACTCATTGTTGCTGTTTACCTTCACTATCATGTAAAAGAAAGTATCAGAAGCCAGTGGATAGTGACAGACTTCCAGGCTTGCCTACCTCCCTTGGGCATGGCTGAACCTGTCATGATGCTTCCTTTCTTCTGTGCCTCCATACCCCTACCTTTATCAGTAGATTTATTTTGCTGCTCATGGCAAATTTCCCTCTTTCTTGGGCACAAGGAAGAGTGGAAGGAACCCCAGGGGTCATTCCTCTCATTCCTCAGAAATAGACCACTACACTCAAGTGCCTGCTTTGCTGGTTTGCCAAGCAAAGGGCTTAAATGCACTTCTTTTCTTTTTCCTGCTCACCAGCTTGCAAAGCCTTTCCCTCTTTTTGTCTCCATAAGTTTCAAGCTATTTGCAGAAAGCTAAACAACTTCAACAGAAAAAAAAAAAAAAAAAAAGGCCGTAATTTGATGAACACTCCCTTCTACCGAAAAGGACAACTTCTTCATAGTTCATCCTTTACCTCTCGCTTCTGCCCACTCAGTTGTACCAGCTCAAGTTTGTTGCAGCTGAACAGAATGAAGAAAATTGTCAGTTAAAAACACACCCTCTATTTTTTTAATCCCGAATTCCACAAACAATCGTAATAGCATGACTGGGGAAGCATCTAGGAGGGAGAGGAGAGCTGCACAAAGGTATGAGTTAAAGCAGCATTACTGTTGAAAGTTCACCAAACTGTGGTGTCAGAGAACTCCACCTCAAACACCCTACACTTCTGCTGATAGACCATTCTCCCAGAGATTTGCAGGAGAGAGTAAAGGCACTAATTCCTACATTTGGTCTCCTGAGTCTAAGCATGTCACTTTAAAAAACAAACAAACAAACAAACAAACAAAAAAAAAACAACAATCAACCAGTCCTTACTCCTTTGGAAAAATGTGACAGGAACCTTGAAATATAAGTAAAATGTTTTAGATTGAATTAAAAAGTTTTGTGGTTTTTTTTTTTTGTTCTTTGTTTTGGTTTGTTTTTCTCTTGAGTTACTGAGAGGAAGCTGTTATAAAAGAGATAAGCTACTCTACACTCAGCAAGCCTGCCTGCCCTGAACTCCTCCAGGTCCTATCAAACAGGGTGCAGGCACAGAGTGAAAATTATTGGCTCAGTGAACATCACTCAGGTCAGATCTGACACCCACCTGTATTAGAGAAGTCTTAAAAAAAAAAAAAGCCTATGGCTTTGAATTAATCTAAATGGTGTAACTGGAATGACCAGTCTGCAGTGCTAACACACAAACACAGCAAAAATTCTTGGCTTCCAGAGGAACTCTGTAGAGATCAGAAAGAAATCTAATTATATTAATTATTCAACTGAATAAATGGGCGTTCCTTCCATTGCTTCCCAAAGTGGGAGCATCCCTTTAGCAGGATCAATGCTTTGTAATTTTATCCTGAACACATCAGACAGGAAGGAAACTTTGCCTTTTTACTGGATGTAGAAAAAGGCATTTGATTGTGTTGGGTGACTCCTCGCTTCTTGTATAGCTGTTTAGCTCAGAAGTGAGTTTGGTTTTTATTAATTTATTTTTCAGCCAAGGAAATAAGTCTTAGCTCAAGTGGCCTCTCTTTTTTTTCCCTACAGTCAATACCGAAACTCAGCCTGAACAGCACTATGTTACATGCTTTCCAAGGACTTTGCAAACAACTTCTCTGAGGAAGGCTTGGGTGCTATCCCTGAGTCAGAGATAAAGTACAGTTTTTAACCCAGAGCTGGCTCCTAAGTGAAAACAGTGTACTATTTCTCTCTTTCAGCGTGAACTGAAGATTCAAGGGACAAAGAGCCCTGCTGCCCTCTACCACGCCAGCTGCAAATGCCACTATCTAGCTTGGATAGATTAGTCTGCAGGGGCCAAATTCTGGCACTGGACAACTCTTTGGATCATTAAGATGCAGGTTCCTGGGTGTCTTTCTACTGTGAAAT
>NC_139723.1:35280548-35383048 GCF_964211835.1 Anser anser | reverse complement strand
CTTTCTTTCTTTCTTTCTTTCTTTCTTTCTTTCTTTCTTTCTTTCTTTCTTTTTCTTCTTTTCCTTTCTTCCTTCTTCCTTCCTTCCTTCCTTCCTTCCTTCCTTCCTTCCTTCCTTCCTTCCTTCCTTCCTTCCTTCCTTCCTTCCTTCCTTCCTTCCTTCCTTCCTTCCTTCCTTCCTTCCTTCCTTCCTTCCTTCCTTCCTTCCTTCCTTCCTTCCTTCCTTCCTTCCTTCCTTTCCTTTTCTCCTTCTCTCTCTCTCTCTCTTTCTCTCTATCTCTTTCTCTCTCTCTTTTTTTTTTTTTTTTTTTCAGACAGGCTGAAATGTCTTGTTTTGACAGCCCAGAAAATAGTAGCTGGTAGATTTTTTAAGATATGACACCTGAAACATTGACCTAAATTAAAAAGGAGGAGGATTTCTGTGATCCAAAAAGTTAAGCAAAACCTTTCTATTCAAAGCAAATCAAGCAATCTGAAATGAAGCAGTCTGAAGTTTGTTACTGTTTGCCATCTAGAAGAAAAAAAAAAAAAAACGGCAAAAAAAGCTGTTGGATTTTGAACCAAATTTTTTCCCTTCCAGTTTTTCACCCATTATTTGACTGGCTTTAGTAGCCAGTGTGGTTCCCCTGAGATTTTAGGCATCTTGCTGTGAGCTAGAGATTTCCCATATTCTGATGTCTGTACAACCAAGGATTCAGGGGATGGCAGCTACTCTCATTTACAGAAGCCAACCACCATGTAAACACTAGCCTGGGGGAAGCAGAGGACAGCCCTGCATCTAGAGGACTATTCCAAAAACATATCTAAGTTATGGCTATGTCTTTTCCTATGAAGGGACTATTCTCTTGCTCCCCATGCCTATGGCAAAACTCTTTTCAGTCTCAATGGGAGCAGGGCTGCCCTGCCAACATTTCAATAACCAACAGGGCCAGCTTGAAGTCAGTTTTCTGGCACTGGAGGGTGAGTTTCATAACCATGCATCACTGTAAACTATACCAAGGAGGATCCTCCTCCCTGCCTTCCTCTTTGTCTGTTTCCTCAAGCAGTATAGCCGCCCACAGGCACACCAGGGACATGGCTGGCAAGCACTGGGAGATGCTGTTTCACTGGCAGTCAGTGACTAGACGAGCATGTATTTGTTTCTGCTTGCTTCCCATGAAATATTATTGATCTGAGTGTGCCGCCAAAGAGCTGGAACTGTCCGCTGTGAAACAACAACAACAAAAAAAAAACACTGCAGGAATTGCTAGGCCATTTGAAGAATTTGCCTTTTCTATCCCTGTGTAATGGGACACCAGGCCAGTTGTGCAGCAGTATGGATCAGTCCTCCCTTAGAGAATGAGGGCTGGCAGGGGTTTTGCTGGCATAGCTGAAAGCTGCAGTTTGACTGGTGCGAGCTGGTGAGTCTTCCCGTCTGCTGTTGTCCCGCAGCTGACCTCTGATCCTGCTGAATCCCCCTCTGCTTCCTGCTGGAGAGTAATTCCTTCAAACACTACCCACAGCAGAGCCCAAACAGGCCCCCAAAGCCAAAAGATGAGGAAAGAATAGGGTGAAAAGCTTCAGGGTTAGCCTCTCTCCATGCTAAAAACACATACTACAGCAGATTCAAGACCCAGTAGTCCTTTTGTGCACAAAGACCCTGCTCCAGCAAAGCACTTCAGCTCCTGAGTACTTGCCTCCTCATAACTTTGAGCCATTTACAGTGTCTTAAGAGTGTTGCTGGATCAGGGCCTACTTTTCCTTAGCTAGACCTCAGTCTCAGAGCCTTTATTTATTTATTAGGTCCCAGATGCCTTTATTTGCTAATTTTTCTTTCTTTCTTTCTTTCTTTTTTTTTCTTTTCTTCCTGCTTTGAGTCATAACATTGCATTTGGTTCTTCAGGTCTTAATTCCATCGATTTCCAGTGCCGCTGGGCAGGAGGAAGAGATGTGCACATTCTTTTTACCATGTGTTTCAACTGTTGGTGGAAAAGGATGGAGTCCAAAAACCCTCCCACTGCCTCGTCCCTCACAGTAAATTCACACGTGATGAGAGCAGGCCTTACAGGCTTTGATGATGATCAGGGTGGGTGGGTCTTTGCTGCCGCTGCACCGGGCTGAAACAACTTTGAATGAGCAGCAAGACTTGTTCATATATTAGGCTCAAAGGTTTTGAGCAACATAGGATTGTCCTCTTGGCCCAGATCCTCCCTCACTGAAGCCTTACATGTGATCAGACCAAGGAACCATAAGCGAGTTGTGAAGATCATGGAAGATCATGGAAGACCATGAAGATCATGAAGATCATGGAAGCACACTGCTTTTTTTTTTTTTTTTTTTTTTTTTTTAACGCATGCACACTCCTCCACAGCCTCGTGTTTGTGTCACCACCATGGGACAGGATATCCACCCTTGTTACCAAGTGCACCTAGGGAATGGACTCATGTAGTCACTGAGCAGACCCTGAGTAAGTAGCAGCCCTTGCTCCAAAGCATTTGTAGTATGCACAGCTAAGACAGAGGAGGGACACAGAGGCACAGAGAGTTGAAATGACTTGTGAAAGGTTGTTTGACACCCTTTGGCAGATGCATGTTGAAATAGGGGGAATACACACATGTATGTTCTCCCCATGATGTTTCTTTGCCTGATCTCCCTCTTATCCTTGTCTTTTCCGTTCTGCCTTCTCACAGGATCATTTTTTTTCTGTGGTTGCTCACCAACTACTCTTTTTTTTTTTCCCTTTTCCCTCTCTTCTCTGCATTTCACAACCTTTGCAAAGCACAACTCATGCACAGCAAGGTCATGATTCATCAAGTTTAAGTGGGACACAGGGAAGCTAGGTGACTTCACTTGGCACCACACGTGACTTCCAAATGCTGCTGCTGGTCTGCTTCAGAGTGCTAATGGTCACTGGAAGAGGGAATCTAAACCTTATGAAGGAAGCAAGGAAGAAAAGAATAAATAAAGAATTTCCACCTTTTGTCCCAGATTGATGTTTCTTTTCTTGCTCTGATCTCTCAACTCAATAGCAGAACTCTGTAGGGCAACTTGTATTAATCAAATGAAAATGTCACTGGGGGAGGTGCTACTCCAAAACCAAAACACACTGCCAAATCAGTGGTCCTTAAAGTCAAGTTGATAAAGAAGTCCATCCTTGGTGTTAATTTACAGAGCCACAGAAACAAGCTCTTCGTGGTGCTATGTGTTTGGTAAGACTGAACGACCCAGCTGAACAGACAAAAATGTTCCTAATGAATTGTTTTCACAAGACTATGTCCTGCCAGACCATGGCATCATCTTAACTCCAACAAGAACTGAAGAAGAAACAAAAAAGAGGCAAGCATTCTATAACTGCAGCCAGATGATAGACTGACTCTCTATGGACCTTCCCTGATTTACACCAGTCCAGGATCCCATCCGCAGCATTCCTGTGTCATGGCACAATGTAACCACAAAGATGGGCCATCTTTTCTCTTCTGTTTACCTTGCAGTTCAAGTTGGGCAATCTGGAAAAGAGAAACCACCTCAGCTTCTGATAAATTAGGTGTTGGAAGCTGCATAGTAAGCCATCTCTTGAGACAAGCTGGAAAGTGATATTCCTCTGCAAACTTTTCCATTTCATTTAGCTATATATGTGGTTCTTTGTAACAGAGGCCACAGTTCCGCTTCCAACTTATTGCATCTTCATTTAAATTAACCTCACTATGTGAGAGGAAGAGTCTGGAGCTTTGAAGCAATATTAATGTATGTATATAAAGAAATATATATATTTCACTAACAATAAAACTGCAGCTTTTTTGCAAACCAAGGAGGAAAAAAAATAAAACAAAAACACCCAGAAATATATATATATATATAAAATTTAGATTTCAAAACATTTTTAATGTCTGTGTCAGTTTGTATATGACAGTCCTGAATGCTATAAATTACCACATGGACCTTATCACCACACAGAGGATAAATATTCAGGTTTGTAATTTCACCTGCACTATGTCTGTATTAAAAGAAGCAATTTATAAACAGCTTCAAACTGTTGTGTCTAATTTTTTTCTCTAAGTTTGGAAATTCCACTGGAAGTAGCTCCCGCTCAGTTTCTCAGGATCCAGCCCAGTGCAAATAAGGCTTTAAAAGTGACAGCATACACAGCAAAGTTCTGCACATATTTAAACAACAAAAAAAGTATTTATTCATAACATACATTCACATAGCACACATTCACATATAGATACAGATATAGGAACATTTTAATAAGCTCTTCACTCATTGGACATTATTTTTTAAATGGTACAATTATACTATTCCAAAAATGACAAGAACAATAATAATAATAAACAAACAACAACAATAAAAACAAGGGAACAAATCTTTGCAAATATTTCTATTATTTTCTGATTAGCTTTTTCTTTCACCTGATGCAGCCATTTCATAATTATGCTTTTATTACTTTTGTAATGCACACAAAAAGTGCACAAAAGTTCCCATGTTCTTGGTGTACAATTCATAATGCAGTGCAGTCCCAGCCTCTATCAGGCCTTTACAGTCTACTAAAATAGAGATTGAACAAATGCAATACAATACCAGTTATTTTTCATGTGTTGCAAGAACGGACTTAGAAATCAGACTTGCATCAGAGATGTTGAACTTCCTTATGAATGTAGCTGTCTGTTATCCATGATAATTGTGTTTACATTTTCCAAATGTACTTACTTTTCTACATCCATAGCCTATTCCATACAACGATGATGTGATCGGACTAACTAAACACCAAGGCCCCAGTGCTGCAGCCACTGCGCTGACCAAATACCACCTAGTCCATAGGTATTTAGCAATGAAGGTAGGCAAATGTGATTTGGATCCTATGAACTGAAATGTACGCCTTCTCAGAAACAGATAGCCTGGTCTGCAGGTGCAGCCCTAGCTGGAGGGACCATCAGACATCAGTGCTGCTCCCATCTGCATTGTTCACACAACAGAAGTGCCCAGGTAAGCTCGCCAACACCCGTGTCTTCCACCACTTGTCTTCCTTGTCTGCACAGTGAGCAGAGGCATTCCCCAAACAGACAGAGTCTGGGAAAGTTTTGCTCCATCTGCATTTTCCAGCCAACTCTACTTGTGATTCCTTCAGTGCACCAAATCTCTCTTACTGTTTTAGTTGTCTGACAAACAGCTGTTTAAGAAGGCATTATAAAATTGGTGTTATCTGTTAGGTCTGATTATTACCAGTCTCGGCACCACACTTTATGATCTGATATCTTCAAGTATACGGCAGCACACAATCCAACACTATATGTGTATTTTTATAACAAGTTAGATCTTTTATGTAGCACAATGATTACTCAGTTAACCAATGTAAAATTGTCTACCTTGGCCATTACACTTTGGATGAGGATCTGATCTACTCCTTCTGTTGGTTTCTAATCTATGCATTCACCTAGGGTCTTCATTCATATTCAGGCAATCCAACTGCCTGATTAGATACATATGAACAAATAAAAGAGGGATTGTCCTTTTCACATCTTGTCCTAGATGGAAAATAAAGCTGGCTGAAGAGATGTTGAAGGATCTTTCAAGATTATCTCCTCCAGTACCCTGTACTAGTAATGTATTCAACTTTTTGTTGTTTTATATGTTCATCTTGAGCATACAGATGATCTTTTAAAAATATGAAAATGTAGCCAATGCAATATTTACCGTGCTTGCATTCCTTCCTAGCCTTAGGTCTTCCGAGAAAATGAGATGTGACATTTCATGATACATGTATTAATTTTAACTTGGAAAAGAAAAAAATGTTTCCTGAAAAATAGGTAAATAAATACAAAAGCATCTCATAAATATTTTTCTAGGTTTGATGGAAAGTCATATCCTTCTGCTGAAGAAATGTTGCCCTTTCAGAGGTTTCACCAGAAACTGTTTGATGCATTGCACTGGTCAGGGGGAAATATTTGTAAAAAAAAAAAAGAAAAAAAAAGGAAAAAAGAATGAATAAGTTGCAGCTTTAGTAGCTGCCTTTACAATGGACAAATCATCCGCTGACAGAGATTTCATCAATCAGTAACCCTTACTGAGGATTTCTGGGCTGAAGACTTTTATATATGCATTAGTATGGGTTACTACATATGAAGAGAAGAACCTGACAAAACTATTCCACTTTATCTCCGTTCCAGGAAAATGGGCCAATTCTCAGCTGCAATACTTTGGAGAATTTCCTGTCTGGTAGTTCAGAAACTGCCAAAAGCAGGGCGTAGAAGCCAGAAAGTACGCTGCTTTCATTGGCCCAAACAAACAAACAAAGATCCCCAACAGAAAATAACCCTCCCCAAAATAAAAATAGTTCTAAAAGATCAACAAAAACAAAAAAGGACCAGATTTTAAATGAGAGTTGTGTTTTACATATCATGTGGCTAGACATAGATTTTGGAAGAAATCCAGCTCAGCCCACTTTTCCCCACCATCTGTCAGCAGTAGGTTTGCTGACTGCGAAGAGCTTAGAGGCAACGCGTAAAAGGCGAGTGTTAGACAATCGAGTTTAAACATGACAAGAGCAGGAAAATTCAAATGCTTGATGATGTAATGTGCTAACACTTAGCTGTTGTGAGAAAAAGAGGAGGAGGAGGATAACACATTACAGAGAACAGGGTCGTTCACCTTTAGGCTGAATCCTCTGGCTCTTATCAGTTTGTACTGAGACCCTGACATTATTTAAACATGTGGTTGGGAGTGTTTATTTTAGACATAGGCCAAAGAGGTTTGGGATAGGGATTTAGATGTAGGTTATGGCCCCAGGTTTAGGCCTGTTGAGAAGCCAAGTCCCATTCTAGAGAACTGAAAACTTCTGAGATGATGAGATTAGTCAGGAAGACAGGAACCACCAGAAGATGAGCTAGCTGTGAATTTTGTGTCCTTTGTCCATATCCCAGGCTCATCTGGAGCAGAGGCATCTGACATCCTTGTATCAGTCCCATTTGTAGACAATCAGCTCCACTAAACTGCTATCTTTGCTGTGGGTCTACAGGGTGGACCAGACCAAAATGCTACTCATCTGCCCACCTGTAAGTTTGGTAGACTTAAGTGGTATACCAAGTCATGTGTATGAAGTTGAATAAGGAGGGAGCAGTTGAAACCTCAAGGGGCTGTTCTTAGACCCTGTTTGGAGCTATAATTCTGAACAAATTCTGAACTGGAGCTATAACTCTATAATTCAGAAGAGTTTGGTTTGGTCCCAAAAGTTCTTGGGGAAATAGATCTGTCTGCCAGACCAAATGGGATCATGGTACGAAGCTGTGCCCCTTCCAAAATGGGAAAGTATTTGCATGTGAGAGTTCAGCCTTGACTGAAGTTTTTATTTAATTCTCCCAAATTCCCTCCTGAAAGACATGCTATCAGAAAGAAACTTAACACCATTCCATGTGTTATAAAAACATATCTCAAATACAGGAGATTAGGAGGTTAGGAAAATGCACACTATGAACAGAAGGATACCCACTGAGCCTGTGACGGTAATTATAGTATTGGGTCTCATTTGCGTTATTGTAAAAGATTCTTTGAGAAATGTGCTTCTGATCTGGTCTTCAGCAGCAGGCAGAAGGATTTCTTAAACTCTCTTTGAACAGGGCTATGTTGGAAAAAGCTCAGACCAGTCTAGCTGAACTGGCTGCTAAAATTACAGCCAGTTTGGGAACTGGCTATTAAAAACTCTCCAACAAGCTTCATTTCCTCCTGATGGTCATTGCTTGTCTGCTGGGAAGCCTGTTCTCGGCCCAGCAGACAGCTCGTCCTTTTCCTCTTCTCTCACCCACACTGCTCTGGCTTAGTCCCAAAGTCACCACTGCTTCGTATACATTTGATGCTCTGTCCCGAAAGCACCACATCTGCCAGCCTTACCTCTGGTATTCAGTGGAAGGTGAACCTCTGCTTTCAAACGCTGTTTTCTGTCTTTTCAAGTGAAGGGATGCGGAACAGGGGGCTTCTTGGGTCCCATTGTGCCACCAGAACCTGGTTCACCTTGGAAGTAAAATGCATCTGAGGGAAAGCAAGGACAATGGCTTTGCCTGCTTTTGTTTCTTGGAAGAAGAAACTAACCGTGGGTTTTAATTAAACTGTCTGTGGGTTCGCACCATTGGGCATGACAGCCAAGCCCAGCCCCGGAAGCCACAGACTACCAGAAGTCTTCTGAGTGTGGCGCGAGCAGGGGAATGGATCAGCACCTGTGGACTGATTATAGATTTTGATGTGGTGCCATGACTAGGATCCATGCCAGTAAAAATCCTTATAAAAAGTGTGGACATAATTTACTGCATACCTGCTGTAATCAGTTTTAAAATCACAACATTTCCCTTGGTTTTGGTTGGGTCTTTTTTGTTTTCAAAAGATGGTAAGAGGGCAATTTCATCTTCAGATCAAAGTTATAAAGCCTCAAGAAACCATCTGAAACTTATAAACTCTCCATTTTGTTTTACATTTAGGTAATTAAAAAATACCAAACTATATATATTTTTAAATTGGGATTTAAAAAATGACTCCCAGTCACATACCTTGTAAACTGTTTCATTGAGCAGTAAAGTTTAAAAAGCTCAGTTAAAACAACTTTTGAAAACGTTTTTTCTTTTTCTTTTCTTTTCTTTTCTTTTCTTTTCTTTTCTTTTCTTTTCTTTTCTTTTCTTTTCTTTTCTTTTCTTTTCTTTTCTTTTCTTTTCTTTTCTTTTCTTTTCTTTTCTTTTCTTTTCTTTTCTTTTCTTTTCTTTTCTTTTCTTTTCTTTTCTTTTCTTTTCTTTTCTTTTCTTTTCTTTTCTTTTCTTTTCTTTTCTTTTTATTTTTTTATTTTTTATTAATGAAATACTGACAGACTGGTGAATGTTGTAATCAGGTAGAAACTGCTGCCTGAGGGAAAAAAAAAAAAAACATATCTGTATTAAAAAAAAAAAAAGGAAAGTCCTTTGTTTCCATTAATATATGTTCCTACTTTGTCATAACCTACAAAAGTCACCATGGCAAGTGACTAAAACACAGAAAAGTGGTTTCATTGTTGAATTGTAACAGTTTAAGAAATCCCAGAATAGCTGTGGCTGGTTGCGTCTAGGCATGTTCATACAGCAGGTAGAATGGTTCTTCCAAGCAAACCTTGTTCTGGGAACCTCCACTCAGCATTGTGAAGGACATCTAATGACCATGGCTCTTCTGTCATCCAGCAATAAGCCACCTACTGCAATCTTTTAGTTCAGAGATGCTGAGAAAGAACAGCACCCTGTGTCAGCCTTCATTTTCCTCTGAATAAAGCCCAGAAGTATGGGGTGTGCCAGGAACAGCATAGCACACTGCTGAAGCTTGCTAGCAAACAGCAATGAGTCTGGCCCCAACCCCACACGCTGCCAGCATCATCCTTTGTGCCATGCAGTCATGCCATCCTGTGCTGGCGTGCATGGTGTGCCAGGGGTCAACACAACTTTGCTAACGTGAGGTAGAGAGCCAAGACTGCTGGCTCCATGTTGCTCAAACAGCCAGACCTGCAGGCACCGAGCCCCGTCCATAGCTAATCTGTTGTATGGGACATTGTGTGGATTTGTAACCTTCCCCCAACCAACTGGAGAGCCAAGCCACAGTGCTCGCTGCCAGCAGGTCCACTCAGGCTCTCAGTTTTTTTTCACAGTGCAGTTCTTCTGGACAGAGATAGTAAAAAAGTCCTAATATACTTTGATAAAGCCAAAGCTAAAGCACCCCATAAATACAGTCATCTGGTTGAAACAAAATTGAACTTCCCTTCCACATGGTTGTGTATGTCTGTATTGTGCTTTACAATTTAAGAGAGGCTCAACAACTGTCATCTCCCTTTCTATACAGCTTTCAGCCCCTACCAAATTTCCCTTAACTTGACATATCCTATACAAATTTTCTGAGCTCTCTGAAATCTGGAATATGGCCAAGTATCATTTTGTTGTAAAGTGGGAGACAGAGACATGTAAGATTCATACACAGATTTTTAAACTGTGCACTGCTTAAGTGGCAGAAGGAAAACCTAAGTGCTTGCTGTAAGCCAAGCCAGAACATGCATCATTTTTACTATTTATTTCCAGCATTTTAAACATTTTGAATTTTAATTCTTTGAATTTACTTAAAAAAAAAAAGAAAAAAAAAAGCATAATTACAGCTTTCATACATGATTGTAAAGCCCAATAGATCTGGGGAACTACCCAAGAAGCCAACAGAGGATTATCAGCTTGTATCTCTAAAGAACCCTACCTGCAACTCTTACATCATGGTGTTTCAGTGTAATCACTATGTGGCCAGCTAAGGCTTGCTTTGAACTGCCTAACTGATGGATTAATCTAGACTAATAAAGAGTTTTTATACATTCATTAACAACCATTGTGGAAAAAAAAATCATCGTAATTTCCCTGGCCATCAAAAACAGAGTAAAAGAAAGGTCTAATGTTGTTCAAAAATAGTGGGCAAGGGGGAAGTAAGGTAAAAGGGTCAGTGAACATTAAAAAATTAAGACCAAATTTCCCCCAAATTCACAAAAAGTACTATTATAATGAACAAAAACGTGAAGGATAAAAGTAGGTCAGTCCTAGAGCCTCCATACCTCCTCTAGGTAAAGTGGTAAGCCAATGATTAGAAACAAACAGAAATTTAACCAATAAACAGTGTAAAAAAGTATGACATCATCTGATGAATTTTATATGTGTAACTTAGAAAGAGCTCACCTGGCACTATGAGACTTTCTCTGTCTGGTTGGTTTGAGCACTAGCCCAATTCTGATCACTGGGATGTGCAGCAGTGAGAATTTGTCCACGCTATAGACCCTGTGCTGTAGTCACTTCCGAGCATAGACAGCAACAGGAAGAGTTTTCCTGTTAGTGTCATTACACTACTTCTTCAAAGGATGTGGGCTAAGCCAACAAAAGCTGTTCATTGTCAGCATGGCTCTATCCATTTGGGAGGTTTTCTGGAGTAATGGTGAGAATGAAAGAGTGAGAATTTATCTGTTGAAACACTATAGAGGAGGTGAGGTGTATGTGCAAGAGTGGTGAAAGAGAATGAGCCAAGTTAGGTAATAAGTTTCAGATGAAATAAGCTAAATAAGAGCTGTTGAGTTATTTTATGTAGCTTGGTTCCAGTAGCTCATAATCCTGACCACTCTTATATTCTCCGTGTACATCAGGACAGACTGTAGCAATCTCTTTGTCCCTTACTCTCTTCACAACCGGTATCCTTGAGTAAAATGTTGACCTTATCCAAGTCAAAATCTGTATGACCAAGAGAATTTCATCATCTAGAAATAGTGAATCTTCTGGAGAATAAAGTACAGTAAGAGCAGAGTCAGGCTCTCTAGATCTGGCTAAGGAAAGACCATATAAATAGCTTCCAAAATAGCTGCTGAAATGTGTCATCTTCCCTTTCAGATTATTGCATGCCAAGAGTTTTAATTCAGTGCTATAAAAGTAGAAGGCCATGCTCAGACGGTGCCTGCATTACTTTACACTGCTTTAATCCCAGCAGGGTTGTCCTCTGGGTAAATCCTCCTGATCTACACAGCAGCAAAGCACGGCCACGGCTGCAATCAACAGTGGCTTGAAGTTCATCTCAGAAGAGTCAGAGAGACAGCTAGGAGGAAAGACAGCTGCCCAAGTATGGCAAAATATACACAAACTAAAGCTCCAATGAAAATGTTTAAAAATCAAAACCTCTGCTGGGGAAAAGTTGCATACAGTTTAGAGTTGATACCAAAATAGTTACAGAAGTGTGTTGTTGACCAACCTGTTCTTCCAGGTGTGACAGTTTAATGCATTTTCCTGGTATCCTTGCTGTGCATTGCAAACTCAAGTGTAGCTGTACGAATACATTCCTGATGTCCCGATGAAGAGGGGAGCCTCAAAAGGCTTCTCAAACTGATTTGCTACAGCAGCAGGAAGATGGATTTAGTTTTCAGGTGGTTGCAACAGTCTGAATGAGATGACAGTCTCATGCTGTCTCATGTGGATTGTTTATACTGATACTGTAAATAAACCTGGAGGAGCAAGGCACATTTTGGCTTGCTCTGGCTGGTGCTTTCTGATTTCTGTTAAACTATGTTAAACAAAGGTGACAGCAGTTAAGCCAGTGTCATCATCCTGCATTTACTCTGGGATAATGGGGGTCAGAATATGCAGGGGAAAAGTAGGTATTACGTATAAAATATATTGCACTACCCAATATAAAATATATCCAATATATGTGTTACACTATATGCATAATTCTATATGCATAATTCATTATAGCAAGTGAATACTACACATGTTAATTGTAACTGATGATCTTGAAAGAGACTGAGAGGTTTTCCCTTTCTTCTGGTTTGAGTTTATTCAATAAGCATACTCTGGATACTGGAGGTAACTATTCGATAGTGAAGTGGGCAATCAGCAGTAAAGGCTAGAGGGAAAAGCAAAAGCAATAAATTGACATCCACCACTATTCAACAAATGCATTGATGCTGTGATTCCCTGCCCATGCCTCCCAAACCCATTCCCTCTTTTCAGACAGTCATTCTTGGTCTGTAGGTGGGAGTTGGTGTCCTCCTGGGCTTCTCAACAATTTAGAGGTTTCCACACGTTAAATAACAACATGGGAAGAATTTTGAAGGCATGGGGGCAATTAAGTGCAAAGACTGTCAGTGGGAGCTGGATAGTTACCAAACATTTTGGCTCTTATGATCCTTGTCTGGATAAAGACGTCACTTTGGGCATATCCACAGAAAATATTCCAGGTATCCACAAGCTTGCACTTCCCATCCTTTGTGAAGGCTGTGAGCTGTAAGAAAGCATGAACACAGTACCATGTCCAAACTAATAAGCCCTGTTGGGGTCACAGTGCCAGGCAAAAATTGCCACATGAAAATTACAGTGGGGTGGACTCACACACTGCTAATTCAGAGCACAGGCAGAGTAAGCCGAGGTTGGCCAACAATGCATTGTTCATACGGTTGTTGTCTTGTGTGGTTTGGGGCATCCTGAATGAGCCATGCAGAGGGTTCAAAGTGCAGACAGGGAAGGACTACAGCAACATGCAAAGCCTTACTAAGATATCCTGTCTAATTTACAGCTCTTTGTTGCCTTACTCCGGGTTTGCATCAGCGCAATGGAGAAGAGGGTCAAGTTTTTCTTTCTAGACATTAAGAAGCCTGAGGAAATATCAGCAAAAAGAATAAAGATTTTGGAGGAGAAAGGGAAGATGAGAAAATCTGAAAGCCTCTGGGTTGCTGTGAATGTAGGGAAGCTGGGTGAGAAGCTGTGGGGAACAGTCAGAGAGAAAGCTGGCCACAAAGCTCCACTTGAAGTGGAGGAGAAGCAACTCAGCAGCACTTGCTGCTCTAGTTAAATATCAGTGAGGTAACTTCCACCAAAAGAATGCCTCCTCAGGGGGGAGAAAGCAAGCAGAGTGTCAGGACCAGCTGGCAGCTTGAGAAAAACAACCATACAATTAAACAGCACCACTGGGAGCACTGGACGCCTGCCCCTGCCTCCTCATTGTCACTATTCAGGGCTTGTCAGAAGAATAATAAAAGGTGCTATAAAGAGAAGACAAATCTCAGGCAGTCAGAGCAGCAATAGGACTGGCCAGAAGGGATAGCATTCAGAGCTGGATTCCTGAAGCTATGAGAGCATTTAGGGGCCTGCAGAAGTGTCTGGCTTTGGAGGCATGCTTTCTGTCTCCAAAGGTGACAAGGCAAAGGGAGGGCCCGCTCAAGACCCTACACCGCACAGGGGTCAGGCTCTTCCGCTGATCAAAAATGCATGAGGATTGGTCTGTCCCTTCATTTCCTAGCAGTTTTCATCTGTTGGAGTGCTAAAGAAATGCTGGAGGACAGGACTGTGGCTGTCAGGCCCCTGGTCTGGAAATCTTCATGTAGCAGCTTCAGTCAGGTTCCAGTTTTCATCCACACCTGCACCTCCCTCCATTAGTGCCAACACCGTGATGTGTTCCCAGCATATCAGAATACGGCATTCAGAGAAGCACCTCATGAGTGTGACTCACTACAACCCTTCATTTTAAATGACCTGATCCGTAAAATTACCTGCTCAGTTTTGAGAGGAGCCAGAGATGGAATTTCACCCAGGCACAGAGATAATTTTCACTGTCTCCAAAACAGGAATCCTTGAGAAGGACAGATTCCTCCAAGCAATAAAGGCTAGGAAGGAAATCATTTTTGAAGGCCAGAAGATCCTATTCTTTCCAGATTTAGGCACAGTGATAAACATCAAAAGGAAACAATGGATACCCACTTCTGCAGGTGTTTCCTTCGTACTTAACTGCTCCCCTCCAGCCTGTTGGGAATTCTGTTCTTGCCTATTGTTTGGTAAATTCCAAGAATCATATTTATATCCATTAAGTGAAGGACTGCGTGCTGGGTACAAATTCCCCAGTGCATGGCTACATTATTGTGCCAACTGGAACACTGGGGAAGCCAAATCCCAGCTAGGTTCCCCAAGCCAAAACCCTAGGACTCAAAGTCACTCCACAGTTCAAGACAATATCAGGTTCCTCTAGTCGGAAAATGGAAAACAGCAACTGTTTGTCTTCACAGACATTTTGTTTTCTAGTGTTAGAAAACATTTCTTCACACCCATCTCTACCACACCAACAACAAGACCTGCTCTGCATTGCTGCAGCTGACCTGAAATAACATGCCAAATAACACAAACATGAAAAGCTACTCAAGGAGAGGCAGCATTTTGAAACACAGCTCAAAAATTTTCCTAACCAAAAAGGTGGTAGAACAAACAAATACATTGAATAAACACCCCAGGAAGATGAGCTCATCCATCTGATGCGCTCTAGTCCTGGAATCTTCTGTCTCCACCTTTATATGGCAGAGGTGAACAACAGAAAGATAATTTCTGGAAAGAAAAATCAGATGAGCAAATACATGAGGGATATCAAACTTGGCATGTTGATACACACATGCCAGTAGATTAAGCAACATCTTGGAGTGTGTCACTCTAATTTTATGTTTGTATATTATATCTATAATAGCTACTCTAAAGTATCTTTTCCATGGACACTACTTAAAACTCTCTACACTGGGAAAAAAAAATACAATTTTTCAGATAGGGAAACTGAGTCACCAAGACATAACAGATGTTTCCTAGGGAGCATGGTACTAAATAAATGGGAAAAGACAGTCCTAAAAACTCTCAGTGAAGTGTTTTTTCCCCACAAGCACACTGCCTTTGCATGTGCATGGATATATGCATGGACACTGATGTTCAACTCAGAATACCAAGTCCCATAGCCCTGGTGAAAACAATAATTACCTGATGTAGCTGCAGTTTGTCTGGTAAGACACCACAGAATCCAAAGCAAGATTTGAGATTCCTAGTTTATGCCTTCTGAGCTCTGTATTTCCCAGCTTGCATGAGCAACCATACTATTAAAGTAGCAGAAGGACCATCTATCAACAGATAGCAACATTAAATTATAACAAAAATTGCATTCAATAACCCAAACTCAGGTCTCTGAATTTAACAAATTTCTTGAACTTTGAGTAGCAACAACTAAACTCGTTTCAAGCACTACTTGTGCTTTAGAAACAAAAAAAGTCACCTCAGAGTCAAAGCTAGTATGCATCTCTGCCCATCAGCAGTGTTAATTTATCCTCCAAAAATACTTCCTTTTATAAGTAAATTTTTTTTCTTTAAAGTGTGGGAAAATGAACCACTCAGCTTCATGCCAGTTGTCACACAGGAAGTCTGTGACAGAGATGAAGTTCTCCAGGATACGGCCTTTGATGGCCCAGAACTGTTTCTGTGAGGGACACCCATAAGTCTTCTATGGGGGTGATGTGGGAGAATGCAAAATGCGAGCTCACCATCTCTCCTACGTGCCACTTGGCCTGGGAGCCACTGTTGACACAAAGGGAAAAAAAAAAGGGGGGGGGGGGGGGGGGGGAGGAAGGGGACTTTTCTTCTTTGTCTGAAGAAAACCAACCTGCTCTGTAAAAGGTGTTTTTGTCACAAGCAATGATGTAGAAACGGTAGGTTTCCATCTCAGAAAAGCTCATCACTTCACAGATCTACTTTTCACCAGCTCTCTGTTCACAACCTACCTTTCTTCAAAACTGCAGTGGGTAAAACCCATTTTTTACCACAGAATTTCTGTGCAGCAGTTAAGTTGTGCAGTTCTGACCCAGTAAAAGATAAAGGACAACACATATTAGTCAGCAGTAAGGAAGTTTTTATCTATTATTTATAGGCTTTTTTTTAGTGCTCATCACCATTGTCTCTGAGCACTTTATAACCATTAATGACTATACCCTTACGACACCCCACTGAGGTTGGTCACCTGTAATGTCCTCATTTCTCAGAGACTGAGCAAAGGCCACTGGGCCAAACCTCAGCCCTCAGAACCCTTTCTATTGCCCCATGCAGAAGACTAGTCTTCCTTATCCCCTCTCCATTCTTCTCCAAGCATTTTACATGTCAATCCCACAAAACTCAAGCACGTGCTTAATTTTAACAAGCATGTCCCGTGAAGCACAATAAGATCATTCACAGTGCTTGAAGCAAAGCAGGTGGGAGAGCCTTTGTGGGTTGGCGACGTTGTTTGGCACACAGCTCTGCTGCTGCATGGAGCTGAAATGAGACGTGTGAGGAAGGTTGACTTGTTTACAGCATCCCTATAATTAATAACCACACTGGAAAATGTTTGCAGATATACACATACCAAGTTCTGAAGCATGACACGCACTTTGATTCATGTACGACACGCGCTCTCCGATATGTAAAATTCTCGGTGGCCTGGAGTTTGTCAGCCTGTTGATTCTGCTGAAACATATGTTGGTCTATTGAGGGAGCTGCGTGATGAGCAATTTCTCAAATGTCCCAATTTGGAAATGTAGCTGCAGTCACTGTTTTAGGGGAAGTGCTGTGTGATTGAAAGCTGAAGCTGCACCATGCAGTTCAAATTAGATTTGGACATTGTGTGCACTGTCAATTTGTAGAACTCTTCACATGCTTGCCAGTAGTTTATAAGAAATATGGGCACGAGGCATAGACAACATTTAGTCCTCCAGTTTCTATTTAGTTTTAGTCAGACAAACCCCTTGAAACACAAAGGGATGGAACCTTGAATTTCAACAGGGAACACGCAAAAGAACAGGGTTGGAAGGAATGAGAGAACAGCTTATTCCTGCATAACCTCTGTTCTTCACATGACCAGTGGCCTGCTGATCTCAGTTAGTCGTGGGGAGTGTGGAAACCAAAACTAGCAGCCTGCGGGTCATTTGGAGGAGGGAAATCACAGAATCTGTTTGGAACTAGCTACTTTCTCATAACCTCACTCATTTCATTTGCCAGCTGTTTTTCTGAAAGGTGGTGAAGCAATAAAACACACCCTTGCTCTAGCTTTTCTTTCCTTCTCAAATCTTTTTTTCAAAGTTGCAGAAGTGTCAAAAGATCCAGTTGCATCTAAGCCTTGATCCAGCACCCATTGCCCTCAGAAGGTGTTGAACGGGGTCCACGGGCCTGAGTTTGCACAAAGCTGGATTCAGAAAGCCACTTAATCACATTGCCTGAAGTCCTGCTGATTTCACTGCAAACTTTTTCCATCATGCTTGTTAAAGGTGAGGGTGCTGTGAGTAATTTTCCCTTCAATGCGTATGTTTAAATTCATCACAGCAAAGAAAACTCAAGCTGAGCTGAGGCCCAATTGATTCCAATGGGATTAAGCATTTGTTTACAGGCAGGCATGTGTGTAAGCACCTTCCTGGATTACAGCCTTACATCTACTCAGGTCAAAATGACTGTACTTGTGTTGTGCTGAAACAGGGTCCTTATTGTCCTTCAGAGTGAAGGCTAAGAGTCTTCCCTCTGCTTTGATGGCTGCACTGAAGGATATTTTGCGTTCCTAGAGGAAATCTGTCTCCATGTAAGTCAAGACAATTTTTTCCATTCACTGCTATGGAGTTAAAATTCACTTTCATCTGCACAGGACCATGGAAAAAATCAAGGTTGACTAGGATGACCATTTTTCTATGTGACCATTTTAATAAATTATTAAAAAACAAAACAAAACAAACAAACAAACAAAAACCATGCTATTATCTAAAGCCCTATTTGATATAAAGCAGGCCGGCACCTTTTTTTTTTTTTTTTGTGAGTAACTATTACTTGATAAGTCAGTTTCAACCAGAAGTATATATCTGTTTGTGCTTTCATGACTGTGCTGGCTTTCTACCAATTACATGTAAATTATGCAATTATATGTAAATCGTGGAATATACTAGTATGAGCCATCTATCATCATACAAACATGTTCCACAGCCCACATTTCTAGCAGAACATAATGAAGCCAAAGAAAATCAGTAAAAAAAATGGGGGCAAAATAAAAGAACTAAAGCTTGTAATAATAGTAATAATAATTAATAATTAAATAAATAAAGCCAGACTAAGAAGTATTTACTTGTAGCCTGATACAATGCAGAGTAAGTTCAGTGAGATCTCTTCTGCTGATTTCAGTGGGAAATGAATTAGTTCCTTCTTTCCTACGCATGGAAACCAGATAGCAGAGGCTGTTTGCTTTTCTTGTTCTCAGCAATTTAATCTAATTTACTCAAATCAAAACTATACCCTTTTTTTTTGTAAGTCTTTCACTAGTGGGCACCAATGAAATTTAGTCCCTTCTCAAGCCCTCAGCTTCAAGTTAGCAGTAGCAAATACAAACAGCTGAGAGGAAGTAGAAAGCCATAATTCAAAGAAAAAGCCTAAATGCCTAAAAGCCTAAATACATATGTATATGAACATATCCTTCTGAGTGGGAACTGCACATGCCTAAAATGTATTGCCCACTGAAGACTGGGTGAAGTCTAGACCTTTTGCTCAGGTTTAACACCTGATCATAGAATCATAGAACTACAGAAAGGTCTGGGTTGGAAGGGACCTTAAAGACCATCTAATTCCACACACCCCCTGCCATGGGCAGGGACACCTTCCACTAGATCAGGTTGCTCACAGCCCCATCCAGCCTGGCTTTAAGCACCTCCAGACATGGGGCATCCACAGCTTCTCTGGGCAACCTGTGTCAGTGCCTCACCACCCTCTGAGTAAAGAATTTCTTCCTTATAGCTAATATAAACCTAACCTCTTTCAGTTTAAAACCATTACCTCTTGTCCTGTCACTACACCCCCTGACAAAGAGTCCCTCCTCAGCTTTCCCGTAGGCCCACTTTAGGCACTGGAAGGCCGCTATAAGGTCTGCCCGGAGCCTTCTCTTCTCCAGCCTGAACAACCCCAATTCCCTCAGCCTGTCTTTGTACGAGAGGTGCTCCAGACCCTTGATCATCTTCATGGCCCTCCTCTGGACTTGTTCTAATACGTCCATGTCCTTCTTGTGCTGGGGGCCACAGAGCAGAACGCAGTGCTCCTGGTGGGGTCTCACGAGAGCAGAGCAGAGGGGGACAATCACCTCCCCAGCCCTGCTGGCCACGCTGCTTTTGGTGCAGCCAGGATACGGTTGGCTTTCTGGGCTGCAAGTGCACACTGCTGGCTCATGGTGAGGCTCTTGTGAGGTGCAAAGTTGACACAACGATTCTGAACCAGAATTCTCCAAGCAGTCAGAGACATCTGTGTCTTTTCTACTTCAGGGTTCTCTGACCCTGTCCCTCCACTTGGGACCTCTGGGACACACAGGGCTGTCAGTTAACAGTGACACTATCTTCTGCAGGAACATGACATGCCAAGCATGACAAGTTCTGCATTAGGGCCCGAACAGAGAGTCAGGAAAAACAGGCCCACTACTCACTGTTTGAGGAGAAATGAAAAGACAAGTGCAAAGCAGGTGGGGACTGGACACACATAGATTTAGGACTCTGACTCATGACTGGATAGATTTAGCTGGCTTAGCTAAGGCAGCCGCTGCCTCAGCTGTTTGCCCCAGTCTTCTGCCAAAGGTTATTTTGGGCCTTCTGGATGGGATGGGGACCCACTCTTGTCCCATATGGACCTAATGCATGCCATGGAGGTGGAGAAGTTCGAAGGCAGGTACAGTCCCTGCTCAGGCACTTGGCCCTCCCTGCCTGTGGCAAGGAGCACCATGGAGGTTGGCCATCCAGCGCCACTCATATAAATGTTTGCAAAAATGTTAACGGATCGTTGCATGTGTATGAAAAAAAGACAGTGTTCAAGAAACACATTATTTCCTGTTGGAGGTTAATAACATTTCTCTGAAGCTTTTTGAAAGTAATGACTCTGGGGGACCACAGGTTTTGGTATCCAGCTCACAACACCCAAAGCGCTTTTATAAAATAGGTCAGATGCTTGAAATCTTATGAAAATAAGGCACTGTAAGTTCAAAAAATGAGTATCAGTGTTTCCTCAGCAGTAAGTAATGTTCCTGAATTCATAGACTGCCACTTCCACACAATAACTGTATGAACTGCAGACGAGTAGCACCAAAACATGTCTCTCTCCATGCACAAGTAGCACAAATTAGCTCACAGTCTGTCTTTTCAGGGACAGGTAGAAGAAGCAGAAGAGCACCACCAACACATGGCTCTCTCCATGCACAAGTAGCACAAATTATCTCACAGTCTGTACATGCGGGGACAAAAGAGGGAGGAGAGGCTGCCTGTGCAGTGAATGAGAAATGCTGCGTGCTCTGCCACAGCCTCTCTGTCTTTGGAGGTGATTCAGCACTTCCTTTAACAGGGCTCCCCTCTGATGGTGGCTCCTTGTTTCCATGGGCCAGTTTCAGTCCCCTCATGAAGCAACACCACATACTCTCAGACTGACATATTTAAACAACAGCTTAAGCCTCATTTAGGCTAGCTGCTTTCTCAAGAACTACCAGAAAAAGCCCAATGGTCTTTTGTTCACAGTGCAGACACAAGTGAGAGGATGTCTCCAGCTGGTGTAAAGAGGTCCCACAGCACTCCACAGCTGCTGAGCAGGTAGGGATGGTTTACTCTTGTTTTTGTTTTTGTTTTTGTTTTTTAAAAAAAAGGTACTGTTGTTTACACTGAAGAAATGTACCAAGTCACCGCTCAAAGGGTGGTGATATCACTTGAAGGCTGGCAGGACCAACAGCTGGAAACGAGAACACTCACGAGAAAATTACAGAAGAAGCTGGACTGTAAAACGAAACCAGTGCCATGACATTGTGTTCCACCAACACAGGAGGAACGTGCTGCCTGAGAGGGTGTGAGGGCAGCATGACCTGCCGAGGGCAGATTTAGCAACCACCAGTGGTGGGGCCATAGCCAGCTTCCTGCTGTGGATGAAGGCGTTTCACAGAACCTCCAGCCGGGTCCCAGGACAGCAGGTGCACTGGTGGCCAGCCCACTCCAGAAAGCTGATAAAAAACGTCTGCCTGCTTCCTCCACCAGCTTGAGCATTTTCCCACAGCCTTGTATCTTCTGGGGGATGACTGACAAGCTCTCTCCATCTTGGTTTCCACTAAAGAAGACCTAATCAACTGTAGGAGGCCCAGGGAAGCTCCTGAGATGGGCCAGCACTGAGTGTGAAGCCCCACTGCAGGCAGCAGTGCCTTTGGCAAGCTGGCATGGATGGGCTGGGGGCAGCTCATGAGGAGCCTGGCTGTATTCTGTGCTCCAGCATGCCATGCAGTTTTTGGTTGCATACAGCTAGCAGCCTGCCAGGAGATTGCTTTAAAGCAAACATAGGTACATCTACATCAGCTTGGAGACAGAGAAGTGACAGCAGGGTGGACATACCTTGCAGCTAGATAATTCAGACACTTCATTATCCAAGGCATTGGCAAGACTTTTTAGGGCTTCCACTGCATTTTCCCTAACTAATCAAGCTGAAGGCTCGGCACAGACCTCACTGCCAAGACAGAGTACCGAGTGTCATGCACAATGGCTCCTTCTGGGTAACCCAGCCAGTTTTGCTAACAGGGACAGTCCGTTTTGGAGTGATGAATGCTACGTTATTGGCTGAAACTTGTTAGACAGGCGGAATTCTCTCAACATGATCTCCCAGCAGAGGAGAACAAAATACAGGCAGGATACAGGCAGGCTTGAATTTTCCTGCTAATGTATTCACGAAGAAACAGAAAGCCCTGAGAAAGTACGCCTGCTGGTTCCTCGCCTGCATTACCCACATTGAGCTCCATGCTGACAGAGTTTGTAGAGATGTTGGGAAATAATGTGTTTTTGGAACACTAAAACTATCATTGCCTCTGATTAAAACAATCCAGCTCCCAGTTTGGTATAGTCATGATCACATACTGTTCTAAACATATATTCCAGCCTCTCTATTTATGTTCCCAGTTTCATATCTGAAACCCATGATTTCGCAAAAGGTCATTTATACACCTTGAGTGAAGTAACATAAAATTACCCCCAATGTGGGCTTGGAAATAGCCTTTCTCCCCTCTTTCTCTTTGTGTGTTTGTGTGAGCGTGTGTTTGTGCATGTATATGTTCTTGAGTCGACATCTATTAAAGACTGAACTCATTTGTGTTGAACATGCCACCTACAGGGAGTGTTTTGGAGCAGTCAAGTTAGAGGAGATAGATAAAAGAGAAGAAGAAGAGGTAATGAATATGGAGTGTAAATGCCTTAGCAAAGTAATGGAGACATGTACTAACAGCAAGTGAAATTTGACCTTCTGGCTGAAAACCTGATAGCGAACCAATTGGAGAACTTTAGAAAATTGGATCAGCCTCAATGGGCACAGAGTAAACATTGGGAGTGCAATACAGTCTTATTAAACATAATGCACATTTAATGCATAATTTTATTGCAACCAATTTCATGCTACTGCCTTAAATGAGTCTGGGTCTACTTCCACTGTAGCAGTCCACTACCATTAGTGCCTCTTAAAAGAATTGCAAGGCCAGTAAACTATCACTGGTCTGATCTCTCCCTTAGCCCATACTTTCTGCTTCATAAACTCTCCCAGCTCCCACAGCTTGTAGTGAGATCTTGTCTTCGTTCAGTACACGGCTTTTGAAACACTAAACTGTTTTGGCAAGTCTTTCACAGATGGGAATGTTACAACATTTCCATTTTACGCTGGTGCGGTAAAGCAGTGAACCTTTGCAGCTATAGATCAGTCGTCTGAATCCCAGCCTTACAACAGGAGTTCCTGGAACCTATACAATCAGCCTAGTGCTGAAGATTTCTCAAGCACAGCAGGCAAAATCCTATTTTTCTAAGTGACAGCAATAGTGTTTGCCCTCTGACAGGAACAAGGAATAAGGAAAACAAATGATGCTGAGTGCTAAGAAAGTGAGTAGCCCCCTCACAGACAGATAGAGTATGGCTGGATTAACACAAAAGAAACTGCAAAGATGGAACAGTAAGTGCTTAATTTATACTATCAGGGTATGGAAATCCATAGTGAATTTCCAATCATTGCTTGCTGAGATCTTCACAGACTTCAGAGTTATTATCTGCACCTTGTAGAAACGCCATCAAGAAATCTTTCAGTGTCATGCTGGGAATTTCTAGATATTAAAGACATCCTGTCTTTAGTTGAGCTTGGATTTTCAATGGTCACAAATTTCAGGGGTGTTTGAGTCCAGAATCATGATCTGAGCCCATCCCCACATCTGAGATTGGTCCTTCCTGCTTTATCACAGAAAGCTGTTAGTAACATCTGCAGAAGAGTGCTGGTGGAGCTCTCTGTAGGGGTCTTGTTTGCTAAGCACTACATGTATAGGTATGTGAGAGCCATCACTTGCCCTGACAAGGTTTAGAGTTTCAGCTAATAGCAAAGTGCAGCTCAAGGCTGATACACAGAGTCAAAGAGGCTACCACTGTTTCTGCCAAGGGATATGAAGTCATGAGTCAAGCCTTCAGTGCTAGTGAAAAAATTTGCTTGTTTTTGATTCACATTCTAAATTTTCAAACCCTCCCACTGTGATCGCTACACCTAGAACTCACTTTTGCATTGGACAGGAAGCTAGAGAGCTGGAAGTTTTGTGGGAAGAAGACCCAAGCACCAGGATACTCTTTATTCAACTTCTGAGTGTGGTAACTGCAGAGAGCTAGAAAGGCTACTGGAGACCTGATATCAGAAGACCATGACTTGGGGATACTAGTGCACGAAAAGTTGGATGTGGGCCAGCAATGTGTGCTTGGAAGCCAGAAATTCAATGGTATCCTGGGCTCCATAAAAAATAAATGTGGCCACTAGGTTGAGGGAGGTGATTTTCCACCCCTACTCTGCTCTTCTGAGACTTCACTTGGAGTAATGCAGCAAAACCCCAGCAAACGGAAGATACAGACCTGTTAAAGTGGGTCCAGAGGAGGGCCACAAAGATGATCAAAGGTCTGGAGCACCTCTCCTACAAAGAAAGGTTGAGAGATTTGGAATTGTTCACCCTGGAGAAGAGAGGCTCTTGGCAGACCTTATTGCAGCCTTGCCATACTTAAAGGTGCCTTGCAAGAAACATGGGGAGATACTCCTTACCAGGGTATGTAGTGATAGGGCAAGGTGTAATGGTTTTAAGCTAAAAAAGGGGAGATTTAGATTAGAGGTTAGGAGGAAATTCTTCACTCAAAGGGTGGTGAGGCACTGGAACAGGTTGCCCAGAGAAGCTGTGGATGCCCCATCCCTGGAGGTGTTCAAGGCCAGGCTGGATGGGGCTTTGGGCAACCTGGTCTGGTGGGAGGTGTCCCTGCCCATGGCAGTGATGTTGGAACTGGGTGATCTGTAGAGATCCCTTCCAACCCAAACCATTCTACAGTTCTATGATTCTATGGTTCTGGAGCAGACAGGTGTCCGTAAGTTTGGCCCCAAAATATAGTATGGATCTGTTGATGTTATAACAAAGTGTAATCTCTCTTGTCCCATTTATTTGGACAATATAAGAAATTCCAATCTATTTCAGAACTGAACCTAACATTTCGCACTCCCTAAGAATTATCAGGCTGTCTTATGGTTTTGTGGCATATTGAACTTCACAGCTTTTGGTGGACAGGGGAAACTGAGTACCTTTTCTAAGACTCCATGCATGTGCATACACTGAACTTCACCTGGTCACCTAAGTGGCACAGCAAACATATGCAGATAGGCTCAGCTGAGGGGGCAAACTTTTAAGCATATATGTAATTTTCAATAACAATTGTGTCTCTAAACATAGGTGATGGTTTTGCACATTTACGGAATTATGAATTACTGAAAAGCACTCCACAGATAACGCTTTTGTTGCCATCTCCTATAAATCAAATTACCAAGAGATACATCTGATTGTGAACATACTTAAAAAATGCTAAAGTCATGCAATTTTCCTCCACTTGTTTAAAACAAAAAATGATACCAATGTCAATCATTTTAACTATAAATACTGTCTGAGCAGCAACACAAGAGCATTTACAATGGTAACATGCACAAATCATTCTGGAGAAAAAAAAATCAAGAAAATAATCAAGAAATAAAGAAAAAAATAAATGAGAAAAGAAAAAAAAATGAAGAAAATAAAATTCTTCAGCATCAGTCTCAACAGGATTTGTAAATCATGAGGGAAAAAACAACAACAACAACAACAACAACAGTTAAAACAACAGAAAAGCATTATGTCAAGTGTTGGAATTTACACATGGTGGGCTAGATGGTCTATAGCCTGATTTCACATGTCCATGCGTACGTTATTGTGAAGGGAGAGCTGGGGATGGACGGTGTAACTCTGGAGTTCCACTGATACATGGAAATGGGTAGCCCACCAAATATAGGAGTGAAAGATCTCTTTGGCCTCCAGCAAAGGAAGCATTTCCCCATTCTGGCTTGAAGTTGGCCTACCTACCAAGGATGAAGCATGCCTCTCTAGACAGTGGCTGTCACATTTACACACTGCAGATGTACGTGTACATTACATACATGTAAAAGAAGATGCCTATGTGCATTTTCCTAGCACTTGCCATGCACAGTCATACAACTCTAGAGAGACAGGCAAAGACAATGCCCTAACTTCTCATTGGAAAACTTCTGGCATTTTTAACTCAAATACATTAGGAACAAACTTGCTCAAAAGCTTTCCAAGGCAGCTAATATAAAGACAGGATGCTCTGAAACTGATAGAGTGCTGCAGGCAAGTGCACATCTATGGCTTCTGACTGGCTGCTCACCCAGTAATGAAGTTTCTCAGAAACCTCCCAAACTGGAAGGGCGTGCAAATTTTTAAGGTTGCCAGGTGAAGTACAGTGCCTATTTCTGAAGAAATTTGTCCGTATTTGTAGAAGACCTGATTGAAAACTGTAACTTTTAATTTGTTAAGCAATGCAAGCAGTTTTGACACCATTCACCTCCAATTGGAATGAAACCTTGAAATTACCTATGAAATGAAGTTTTTTGAATAAAGTGTTCCAGAAACATCAAAATGACCTTGCTGAAATGTAAGACAGCATTTGCCAGTTGAGGTCATATGTTTAAACACATAAACCAGGTGTAGTTGGAAAAAGTAGAAAAGATTTCCACTCTCAAAAACTTCTCTTTATGTTTGAAAAACTTCAAAGCTGAAAATAACTACTCTGAGCCAAATCAGATATATATCTGTTAGACTATCTCTGACAGAAAATTTCATTGGAAGCTACAGACTTTCTCTTGCTTATGTCCTGAGACTATCACAGCTGTAGTAAGACTGTCCCTTCTCATGGGAGCTGTTCTTTCTGGCCTTTCAGCTTTGGCCACTAAGAAGAAAGATAAATTTTTTCAAAAATTTAAATGAAATCTTTCAGCTTTGTCACAGAAGCATCTTCCCAATTGGAAACAAATGCAAAATAATCATCAGATGATGTCCTTTTTATTTTTATTTTTATTTTATTTTTAATTTTATTTTTTTTCCATAATGGGGTAAATTACTGACACATTTATAATCTATTGGTAGACAGGTTTCTTTTAATGATAGGTGATTTAATCTGCTTCTTCTGATGTGTCTTGTACTTGTCATTTATTATATTCATTGTTATTTCTGTTAGAGCTGCAGCTGGAGACAGAGGTCTCCACTGGTCCAAAACAAGTTGTGTGTTGCAAGTTTATATTCTGATAGAGGATATCACCATGGCTTGCTTTATCCTGAAAAGACAAACCAACAGAACTCAGTGCATGTAGAAGAATAGCAAAAAGCAAACAATTAAACGGATATATTCTGTGGAGAGCTTACAAAACTCGCTGCCACAGGATGTTAGTGAGAGAGGTGACTTTTCATGGAAGACCTACTTTTCATCCTTATTCAGAATGCTGGAGCATAGTGAAGATGACTACACCTCAGGCTTTCAGCCAGGGTCCAGCTCTTTCTTTCCATGTTTTGATATCTTGTGTGCAGGCAAATTGTGTGAGACAAGGTGATGGTAATTCAGCATCATGGAAAAAAAAAAAAAAAAGCATAAATTGTCAGATATGCAATGTTGAAAAGAAAGGAACAGTACCTTTTACAGCATGCCAATACTCTGAACTTTTATATCTTTCTACAAGAAGTAATCAAAAAGCATGTAACTGTTCTACACTTTTCTAATTTGTATTCCAATTTACTGTAAGTCCAATGTGATAAGACTACAAATGTGTTTTAACTATGGGCAGATTTTAAGACCACATTGTTCTGAACCTATGAAAATCAGGGTCCTTGATACAAACTATGATAAACCCTGAAGTCTGACTGTATTAGTAGGAACTGGTATCTTATAGACAATTTATGGAAGATTTCAAAAGTTCCTTCTGTATTCTGAAGACATTATTCACTGCTAAAGGACTGTAAATCACAAAAAGTCTCAGAAGGCTTTCTTTTGAAATATATATGTGTGAGTGTGTATATGTGTATATATACATATATATAGTATATATAACTCCAGACCAGTCAAGGAATTCAGTACCCGAAACTACATTCCCTCTGTCTTTAGTCAGTCCCTTGTTTTAAAATATGAAACTTAAATAAGAAACATGGCTTTATACACATCTGCCATACTGGAGCAGTAGATCAAGTCTTCTTTTGAAAGCAAGGAAGAGGGGCTGCCCATTAGGGAAGACATGGTCCAGTGACTCAATAAATAGATGCAGGAGGAGGAGGATCTGTTCCTAGTCTCGCAGATAGCTTGCGGTGTGGTATAGTGTGGTGGCAAATTAATTTGCCTCTTTAAGCTCATTTTTCTCCTCCCACTCTGCTGTAAACTCCTTAGGAAAAGGCAATGCTCCTGGGCTCTGTTGTGCAGGAAGACACCTACCATCTCCCTGGAAAAGGCTGCAGCAGAAATGGGAGGTCTCTGCTCTCACTTGCCTCAGCCATTTCGACAGTGCTCTCCCATGGCGTACTTTTACCTGTTCAACTCTGTTGGCTTCGTTGTGAGCACCGACTCAAGGTGGCAGATGGGGACATGAGGCATCTTCATATTTAGCTTGGAGATAGAAATTGCTAATGAAAAGAAAAAGAAAAAAATCCTGATGTCTGAATTCTAAAAGTTCATGTTTAGTGTTAAGCAATTCAAGCTGTATGGACTGACCCTGCATGGGAAGAAGCCCTGCACCAAGTACTCAAGTTCTGTGGTAATGTTTCAAAGAACAAAAGAGGAAGAGATTTCATCCCAGGAAAGATGCTCCAAAAAACTGCAACCATGCCTCCCTGAACACACAGAAAAACGTGGTGGACACAAAGAGAATCAGATAGCTTTCTCTCAGGTTTTAGTCTGCATCAAGGCTTTCTACCATGTACGTACACACACACACACAAACACACACACAAAAAAAAAAAAAAAAAAAAAAAAGCTGAAATGTGGAAAGAAAACCAACCAGAAACTCTGCAATCTGGATATGTTTCAAGAGTTCAGGAATCGTACTCTGATATCTTAGTTGCCTTGGCATGACAACTTAATAAACCAGCAGTTTTACTCCAAATGTCCCTTGACTGAGTCTTAGCAGCTCCAATCCTGCCTGCCTGGCAGAAAATAAGGTGATGTTCCTACTTTGTTTCACACTGATCAATGATTAATTTTATGAAACATCCCCGTTTCTCCCCTTTGGGTGTTGTTGGCAGTCATCCTTGAGGAGAAAGAGGACCATCCAGCCTTGCATTGTTTTCTCTTCAGCCGGAGGCAGCAGAAACATCCACTGCTGGGGCAGCAGCCTCAGCCGTGCACAGTGCCTCTCAGGCTGAACCTCCTGAGCAGCAGCTGGGGAGGAAAAGTGTCCTTCAGCAGCAGTGGAAACGCCTGGCTTTGGAGGGGGGGGTGGGGGGCGGACCGTGCTGATTTCCACCAGTGGAGGATTTAGCCCACCCTGCCTGGCTTGCAGAGGCAACCCAAAACACACGTCCATCTGACTGCTGGAGCTCAAGTCACCATTTGCCTGTCTGGAGCGGGATAATTTGTCAGACACCAGCTGCTGCGAGCGCTTTCCTCATGGGCACACTTGTTATTATGTTACAGCCTGTGTGAAGAATGTGGGACGTCGCTGAAGTGAAAATGATTACAATCGCGTTTGCACAAATAATCTGTGGACTTCTTTGTGCGAGAGCTTCTATCATGTGCGGCGTGTCAGTAAAGCAGTAACCAGCCTTGGGAGGGAAAAGGGGGACAAAAAGGAAGAAGAAGAGAAAAAAGCACGCTGGCAACGCTGGGGGAAGTGCTTTTGTGGCCACACAATGAGATTTAAGACCGGATGGAAGTGGTCCCCCCACTCTCCCTCTCCCTCTCTGCTTCTCCCCCATCTCTGAAAGAGTTACTCGGGAGGATTTCAAGGGTAGGTTTCTAGAGCGACACCATGTCTAATTACGTACAAGACGGAATGAAAAGGTGTAGGCCTGTCTTTCCAGCTCAGAAAAAAAAAATGTGGTGTCCTGCGAATAAGAAATGAACAGACTGACCTTTTCAGAGCTGCTGAAAGAGAAAACCAGATGTATTCCTCAAGAGTCACTATGACTGAAGGGTGATAAAGGCTTGCATTGTGCACTTGAATAAAAGGAAAGCTAACCAGAAAACAGCAGCTGATAATAGTCAGGCCAGGCTGTGCTATTGTCCAAGGCACAAATGTTCAGCATTGGCCTAGACCACACTGCTGGTATATACAGCACAGACTTGAGGGAGAGAAAAAAAAATGGAGGAGAAAAAAAAAAAAAAAAAAGGCAGCTTTTTTATTCCTGTTACCTAGAGGAGTTTGTATGAAACTGCCAGCGGTTATAGGACCACAGAGGAAGAAAATGATCCAGGATCCCTTCCCCACCACACACAAACACAAACACACACATGCTCCATTTCTAACATTATGTTCCTGTAAGATCTGAACCTAACCATCTGCCAAATGAATAGACAAAACCCAGCTTGTCTTCCAGGATTCAGATGTAAGGGGGTGGATAAAGAGGAAACATCACACTGGTGAAGAGGCTGGAGCTTACTGCACTGCAAAACAGGGGTCTCCAGAGCTCAGGACAACCAGTAAGAAACAACAGCAGCTTTAATTTCTGCAAGGACTAGGGGCTGGGTCGGGAGCATTTGGATGGCAGGACCACCCCCATACCAGGCAGGTCTGTGCCACCATCATAAAACCCTGAGAAAAGCAGGGGCAGTGGTAGAGGGGTGTGTGTGCAGGGACAGAGGGGAAGAAAGGGGCAATTTGTGGGAAACAAAAACAAAAACAAAACAGGGAGAGCAAACTACAGCCCTCAGCCCCTCCCACTCTTGGGGAGCAAACTGGACTCTCCCTAGGCAGAAGCCACTCGTTTTAAGCCCTGCTGCTGTGACCTCTCTGGATTTTTAAGCATCACAGACCTGCCAAAGAGTCTCTCTGCCACTTCTGAATGTCATGTCACTGTTTGCAAACCAAGGCTGGGGCTGAGTGAGCAGATCTTGCCCATTGGAGATGGTTATTTTTAGAGTGGGCATGATAAGCTTCTGCCAGGCACCATCCGCAGCCAGCCACGTCCATGCAGAAGTGTAAATCAGCCTCGACACTCGCTGGGAGACCTTGCCTTTTCTTATTTAAATATGTTCTCTGAAATAACTCTTTGGGACTGTTATCTGTGAATGCAGTGGGAGAGGGGTTCCCTGCTCCTCACTGCCCTTCCAGAAACAACAGAAGTGCAAAAGAAGCTATGGGGCTTCTTTGTTTTTTGTACAGCATTGGCTTTGTCTTTTACAAAATTAGTTCAAGGAGATTTATTGCTGGCGACAGGCACTGAGGGCTGGCCTGGTGCTTGTCTGCAGAAGATGAGACAAGGTGTTCCCACTGCAAAGTGCCGCACTTTGGTCATCAGAAGATGAGGTGAAGTTTGCTTCCTGGCTTCTGGCCGCATGACCTTGGCTGTGTACCTTCAGCACCCCCTGCCTACCCCAGTTTTCTCAGGACCATGTACTTTGAAGGAAGCTCTCCAGAGGTAGAGCTGGCTCTCACAATGCATACAACACAGAGATGCTCATGACCTTAACAGGAGATGGAGCAACTGTTTCTATAAGGAATTAATTATACCATCACTACCAGATACAAGTCCTCCACTGATCAGTGAAGCAAAGAAACAAGGGCTCAAAGGAGAAGCACCAGAGAGAGGACACAGGTATCTGCCAGCTGTGCAATCAGACAGGAGTGAGTCTGTTTCCCTCCGTTCTGCCTACCCAACGTGTTTCAGACTAAACTGGGAAAATGATCCCAGGGAGCAAGCTATTTTGAGACTCCTGGGCCATGGCTTTTCTGCTGTGATTACCCCAGAGGCATCTAATTAGCAGCAAAAAGGCTGCCTTTTCTTTCTGATCTCTGCAAGGAACTGCACTGAGAAGCCACCAACTCATCTCATGCTGTACGCACAAGACCTGTGCAAGCTCCCTAGCCGGCTAGCTTTATTTTTCCCATGTCAACAAAAGAAGGAGTGATTTGGGGGGTGGAGTAGATGGACGGGAAGAGAAAGTGATTCACGGGGAAATAATATTCCTGCCATACATTCAAAGAATTAAACAGCACATGTATACACACATGCACACACTCATGAGGCTGAGGAAGCTGGCTGAATAACTTTCAAAAGGCTTGCTGCATCTTGCTCCATGAGTGGGTATTGCCTGGCTATTTCTAAGAGACAGACATTAAAATCCGCAGCACAGTCATTTAGAATTTCAAAGGATTCTTCTTCAGGGGGTGGAATACAAAAGACACCACAGTTATTCATATAATACAAGCAAGGTTGGGGAAACAGCAGCATGCCATTAGGTAAGACTGAGCAGAAAACCTTTCTGGAGAAGGCTAAGATCTATTCATTCAAAGTAAAGAAGTGACCATAATCACTTCTTATTTATACATTTATCTGTGTATGTGTGAGTGTGCATGCACATTTAAAGAGAGATCTTTGTACAGCTATGTTTTCTACCCCACTTTGAGAAGAGCTTGAGAGAGGATCTGAAATGTGCACTGTGGTGCACAAAAGAAAAGAAGGGGGAAAAAAAAATATATATATATATATATATATATATATATATATATATATATAAAATACATCACACATCATCCACGCATCTACACAAACATGCTCGCGTTTCTTTCACCGTGAGCTTTGGGTGTCAATCAGCAGAGAACAAACAGCAAAATGAAAACCAGGAGCTCCTTCTGTTGAGGTTTTATGATAACGTCCTCCAACATTTCCCTGTTTTTGTTTTTAATGTGCTAAACTAACTGTATGGCTGGAGCAGCAAAGAATGCGAAGCTCACACATGTAAAGCATTGTGTCCTCTGACATACTATTACACAGAAGGCTCACAGTTCCCCTCTCTCCCTCCCCTTCCTGGTGTTGATGAATTACATGAGATGAATATCACAGATCTGGGTTTTTTAAACCGTGAGCTTAGGCAGCAACAACGACTGCAAAGCAGACATCGTTGTCTGAACCTCTATTGTTTCTATTTCGGGAGCACATTGAGTGATTAGTTTGGGTAACAGTAACATCACATTACCTTCTACAGGCTGGAAATGTCTTTTAAAACTGAAGCAACGCTGAAGCCATGTGATACAATACTGTAGACAGAGCCAAGTGGAATACATCAAAGAGTGCCTTGATGCAGATGTTTCATGCAGAAGAAAATTAGGTCAGAGACCACTTCAATTTCAGCTTCTGCCAGGCTTGTTTGAGAGCTTCCAGTGAATTCCTAATGAATAGCTTCTAGGGCACTTTTCTCTCATTCAGTCACAAACTGCCACAGCCAGATGAGCTTTCCATGTGGAATCTTTTCTCATTATTTAAAATACTATTACTTTGTGTTCAGAGATTCCAAAATCTTCCTTACAACAATAGTAAAAATTCCCACTCCTTCATCACCCCCCCCCTATAAAATGTGAGGCAAAAGGAAAAGGTGAGAAGAAAAGCCAACTGATAAACAACGTATGCTAGAGGAAAAAGAAAAAAAAAGGGGGGTGGGGGGAGAGCCTTTTACCAATTTTATGTGGTATATAAATACTTGCTAAGAGTCCTTCTTGAATGCAGGGCTTTTTGAATCTCAGGTGCTCAGGGAGGCAAAGCAGCCTGCAGAAACCCAAGCGTTATGCTGATTTTTTTTTAAATTTCTTTCTTTCTTTCCTTCTTTCTTTCTTTCTTTCTTTCTTTCTTTCTTTCTTTCTTTCTTTCTTTCTTTCTTTCTTTCTTTCTTTCTTTCTTCCTCTTTCCTTCTTTTCTTTTTCTTTCTTTCTTTTTCTTTCTTTCTTTCTTTCTTTCTTTCTTTTTCTTTCTTTTCTTTCTTTCTTTTTCTTTCTTTTCTTTCTTTCTTTCTCTTTCCTTTTCTTCCTTTCTTTTCTTTTTCTCTCTTTCTTTCTTTCTTTCTTTCTTTCTTTCTTTTTCCTTTTTCTTTTCTTTCCCTCCTTCCTTCCTACCTTCCTTCCTTCCTTCCTTCCTTCCTTCCTTCTTTCCTTTCTTTCTTTCTTTTTCTTTCTTTCTTTCTTTCTTTCTTTCTTTCTTTCTTTCTTTCTTTCTTTCTTTCTTTCTTTCTTTCTTTTTCTTTCTTTCTTTCTTTCTTTCTTTCTTTCTTTCTTTCTTTCTTTCTTTCTTTCTTTCTTTTTCTTTCTTTCTTTCATTTTCTTTCTTTCTTTCTTTCTTTCTCTCTCTCTCTTCCTTCCTTCCTTCTTTCTCTCCTTCTTTCTTTCCCTCTCTTTCTTTCTTTCTTTCTTTCCTTCCTTCCTTCTTTCCTTCTCTCTTTCTCTCTCTCTCTCTTTCTCTTCCTTCCTTCCTTCCTTCCTTCCTTCCTTCCTTCCTTCCTTCCTTCATTCCTTCCTTCCTTCCTCCCTTCCTTCCAACTGGAAGTCTTCCAGTGAAAGGACAGGAGAAAAACAACTTACCCCAGTGATAAAGATGTTACATCTTGTTCTTCTTGTTCTTTACTGGTCACAGTTCTTCTTTTCAAACACAGTATCTCCCTTATCTCACAACTGCACTGTGTGTTTTAATACACCCTTTTGCCGTGTCCTGCTTTGTGTTTTCTTCAGCCTTGTTTTTCCAAGGTTCACATAATTTTGCCAGAAGTCCCTGTTCAGCAAGAAATGTTTTTTTTGTTTTGTTTTGTTTTGTTTTTTAAAAAAAAAAAACTTTTTAATGACAAAGAGTGAGATGCTTTAAAGATGTTTTTACAGCCTGTGCACATATCAGCTGGCATGCCTGCTATACCCATTGGCCTGTTGCACCTCCAATGGGGGAGCAGAGTCTGCTTCAGACCTGCACATGATGCGACTACACTAAGCCTTCTGAGCTTCTCTCGAGCCACAGTACCCATCTAAACTTCTCCTGAGCTCATTCCCCTTCCATGAGTAGCTATGGGGGTCTCTTTTGAATGTCATAAATAAAAAGCAAGTAGCAAGTGTGCTCAATAAGCAGTTTAAATGAAGCTCTTTTTTTTTAATGCTCAATCATAAGCTGAGCAGAGCATCTTGCAATTCCATACATGGCATACATCAAGGACTGCAAAATTTTGGCACTTAGAAATATAAACAATAGCCTAGCACCTTCCTCAACAGGAAGAAGTGTCTAGCATTTGTCAAGTGGGTGCTTTTAGTGTGGCCCACTTTCACCCTGGAGTATAAAATCAGTTCATCAAGTTGCATGCTAGAGTCCAAGACTCCAGTCCTGGCCCCAGCTCAGCCAAAAGTGTCCTTCTTAGTCTCAAGTAAATCACTTACTCCATGCTATGCCTGACTTTTTTTCCTTCCTGTGATTGGCAGGGAGCCATATCTGAAGGTAGATTGAAATCTATAATGATCAGGATTATCTAGTGAGCTAAAGAGATGACGGGACAAGGCATTTTGGTAAGCCATCGATATAAATCTGACTGTTGAGATGCAAAAAGCCTTCTCACTGGTTACCACCCAGGCACTATGCAAGGAGGAAGGTCTTGACATAACAGCAAGGTCCTCTCTGACACAGGATCAGGATCATCTATGAGTAATTCTACCTTGCAGTCCTGAGTGTCCTGTACTCCACCCACATGTTGCACAGGATCAAATCAAGAGCAATGACTCAGAGTGTCATCGGAGAGGATCCAGAAACTGACATCAGCCTCAACATGTCCAGCTGTTGTTGTTCACTGAGTCGTAGACTCATGACAGAACAGTGTGAACTCCCTTGTGTTCCCAGGGGCTTAGGTGGAATGAAAGCATAATATGAATTTGCAGCAGAACAGCTTTCATTCTGCATCTCCATTTTCCTGTGCAGAACTCAAAGTCTCACAGAAGTTCACAGATGTCATTTTGTCCACTCCAGGCAAAAAAAACTGGGGCCCTCACACACCAAAGCCAACATTTCAGAGTTCTTTTCATATTTAAGATGTTTCCAAATTCACAGCATCATATTAAAGCACTAGGATCTGAGCATTCAGACATTTTCCAGACCATCTACAGATGGATTTTTCTGTTTTGCACTGTGTCCAACCATGAGCACTCAGAAATGAAGGACTACAAAAACAAAGGTGATATTTGACTTTCTAAGCCATTGTTGCTTGAGATGACCATGCAGGATTAAGGTCAGAGCCCTGAACTGAATTGCAGGGACAGGACTTCTCTGCATATCTGAACATCCCCAAGTCTGGACACACAATGACAATTTTTTTTTGTCCCAACAGTTACATCAGAAGTCACTCCAGACATCTCTTCTGTGAACCTCTGCCTAGGTTATATTTAATTATACTTCTCAAAAGGCACAAGTTGTCTACAAAATGCCCCACCTGGCTTCTCTCCTGCCCCACTTGCTGACTCAGTAGCAGATCTGTGCTTGTCTTCAGAGTCTCTCATCTTTCCTGGTTCTGACCCCATGGGAATCTACAGAAACTCCCTTGTAATCCACACCCTCTAACATATTCCCAGACAGAGTATATGGAAGCACAGGAATCTTTCCTCACTTTATAATTTGAATTCCTAGACTCTCCTGAACATAGCTTCATGACCTTTGTATATCTGGAGTGTTTGTGCACTTCTCCAACAGGTCTTTTTTCCACACCCTTGATTCTCAGGGCACACTGCAAAGATACAATGGTTCATCTAAACGCACTCATCTAAATGCACTTCTCTTTCTTCTCAAAATCTCATTCCCTTTAGTTCAATAATTTGTCCTGCTTCACAAACTTTTCCAGTGCCTAACTGAACTCCCAGGACTTCTCAATTTCCAACCTGGTTTAAAAACACCATTTGAACACCACCACACAATCCTTGCATACAGAAAAAGAATTATAAAATACATTTGAATGCAATTTGCTGTGCATATAATTGAGATACTTTTATTCACTCATCAATGGCTACTAATGCACATAGGATCCTGGAATGGAAAACTTCTCACAAAATTAAAACATACCTAAGTAACCAACTTAAAGGAATTTAGTTTGTCAAAATAAACAATAAAAGCTGTTTTGTATCTACCACCTGTTTCACACAGGGGACCACAGCAGGTGATCCTGCTGGCTTTAAAGGCAATGAAGCTCTTTTTTTTTCTGACTGCTAACTATAGAGATGAAAGCTTTCTTTCAGAGCAGAGCAGATACAACTTGGCAGTAACTGTGACCACTTCTCATCACTGTCCTGCCTGCAGTCCCAGATATGGTTGCTCTCCTTACCCATACAGCCACTGGTATCTCTAGGGAGGGTATCAACTGCTGCAGAGTGGGGCTCTGATGTGGACACTTTTTGATGCAGACCTGGACAGTGGCCATCACATTTATATTTTACACAGACAACTGCACAGCCCCGTATAGGATCAAAAGCACCTGCTGTCTGCTAAGCAGTTACTTTTCTGTTCCTAGAAGAGTTCATTTTTGTGGCTGTATGCAGCCTCTGCTGCTCGGAGTTCTCCTGTCCATCAGCAAGGGTCCAGGTAGCATCTTTGTCCTTTCCTGCAGAAGCAATGGCCAGGCCATCTCTCACTGCAGACCTGGATGGAGTAGGAGTGAGTCTTCCACATAGAAAAAACCAAAACCCTAGGGTACAAGTGCGAATGGTAAGCTCTGGCCTACACACATCACCTGAACTTCAGAGGGCTTAGCCTTCTATCATGCTGGGTGGAGACAAAGGTATCTGATATTTCTGAAACAACCAATGTCCAATGTTTATTTTAATCACCTAATTTCCAAAACCCCTTTTCCCCCCTCTTCTGTGATTACTCACCTATGCTGCCTGATTCTCAATTCTGGAGCTCAACTGATTAAAAAATGTCTACCATACCAATTATTCACAGGCAAGGTTAAAAGAGTGTACACAAAGAAGGGGAGGATCTCAAAGACGGCAGACACATCACCTGTCCCACAACCAGCATAAATGGCAAAAGTTACGTTGAACGAACTAATTCATCTGCACAACCCATTGAATTAGGAGTGTTTTTTAAATAGCCTCTTGACTGAGAATCGATGTCTCATTAATCTAAAGTATATCACAGTGAGAGCCCTAGTAATGCCAAATAGAATAACTCTCCATATTGCTGACACTGCAGCAGAGCTTTCACAGTAAAGGCCTTACATTTATTTGAGACTCCAACAAGCTTCCACTGTAAGACTCCTAAAGACTGGTGAATATGATAACTCACCAGCTTTACATGGACATGCTGTGAGGGACTTGAGTGCATTGCCTCAAGGGGATGTCACAAGAGCTGTGCGACCAAATTCTTTCAATGTCAATGTTGCTCATGGATGAGATGTGACCAGTGGTCAAAGAGGAAAATGAAGCCTCAGTGACATGGCTTCATATCTGTCTGTTGCTGTCATGTGGTGTGATACTGGGCTTTGCTGTCCTGTTTTCCAGCAGCAGCAGCAGGCTGAAGGCAGGTAATGAGAGTTCTCCTCCAAATGTAGATGAGCATGGAAAATTCAAAACCTGTACTCAAAATGTCCTAAAAAAAAAAAAAAAAAAAAAAAAGCTGCTCAAAAAACCAAAGCAGTCATTAACAGGCAGAGCTACATCTAGAACTCAGCATAATAACCAGCATTTTTTATTTTCTCTTTCCTTTCAATAATCATGCATAGATTCTTTGTTTTATTCAAAAACCTTCTTCCTCCTCTGTTCTCCACTCTTCCACTAGGTCTGGCTGTCTGCAGAGTATCATTCATGATCAGATTTTTTTAAGTTAGGGATAAGGTGAAGTTCCTGATTCAGAAATTTAAATTTAGGTACATGCTGAAGTAGAACACTACACAAAATGTTTCATTCTAAAAATGTTGATCCAAAATACTTGGACTTTTTCTCGGTTCATTTTTTTCTTGACTTGAGAAGGGCAGCAGGTTGGAACCACAAATCTACTAACAATTTTGAACCACAATTTGACTAAGGAATTAACTTAAATATTCCACTGTCTAACAACACCTGAGTGGAACTGGTTTCAAAGCCAGTTCACTGAAACATATGCAGATTTAAGGTACCACAGGGACTAACAGGACTGGCTGAAGATGCTTGGAAAAGAAGGAATAGAAGCAATGGCAGGGACTCAAGAGACACAACAGACTCAGAGAAGCTTCTTTGCAAGCCAAGAAAACTGCAGAAATGTCCCAGTGCCTGTGCAGAAGCCTGTTGACCATTGCACGTGTTGTTTTGCAGCAGCAGGCTTCTTGCCATCACAGCATGCTTCCCCCTGCCTCCACCTGCTACCCTCTCCCACCAGCTGCCAGGTGCTGGCGCTGGCTGCAGGTGCTGGCAGCTCATCTGGTGCCTCCTTTCCAAACCAGAGAGCGGCCTGGGATTTCACATCTGATAGGACTCCCACCGCACCAGGTCTTGGAAAAACCCCGTAACATCAATCACACTGGCACAGGCGCCTCTGTGGCTTGTGAAAGGTATGAAAGAGCTTACCTAGGTCAGGGTTTGGGTAGGCATTTATGGACGCTTGGTACTGTTTTCAAGTCCCTGGTGAACGATTCTATAGGAACTCCAAGTGTTGTGTGAGTACCAACTTAAGACAGTATTAATACAACCTCAATGAAGGGCTAATTCAGGCTTTTGCTGTAATTCTGCCTTCTTCTAGTGTGTGTGGACTTCAAATCTGGGCACAAGGAATTCTTTAATGCATTTCTCCAGCCTTCAATCACTGTTTTCTTGATTTTTTTGCAGTTGCAGTGCTAGGGGTGTTGCTGGCATATGTTCAGCTCCAGACATGCCTGTGTAGGCATAGCTGAAGAGTCATTCCACATTTTGGCAGACATGTCTGTGTTTGTGTAACCTTTTGATGGCCTGCATAAACTCCAAACAAAAAATATATCCTAAATAGTGTGGAAGTGAGTAATCAATACAAATCACATGGGGTCTTCCACGTTCATAAGTAGCTGCCCTGCTCACAACAGGCCGTTTTTTATTGAGAAGGAACTGTTGGGTTCCCTGCCACAGTCACACCTGAGAAGGTTAGCAGTAAAAAGATAGTAAGGAAGAACTTTGACATTCCCAGTATATAAGAGGTAGAAACACGTGCTCATCATCACAGACAATCAGATGTCACAACTCTAGACGAGGCAAATTCTTGGAGAGAAAAAGAACCAGGCCTTTCCACCTTGCCAAGCAGATAGTGCTGCAGTGCTTTCTTTCTGTAGTCACCGACTACAGAGAAACCTAAACCTTTGTCTGAAACCAGGAGCAGTGAGAGGGACCAAAAGCACATTTCCAGAGGTTAATGGTCTTCCTGCAGAGAGCACGAATCTTCCCACTCCTTCTACAGAAAGCATCTCAGTGCCCTAATGGCTCCCCTTCCATACACTTAACTGCTGACTGCCCCTTTTTTATCCCTATAGCCCCCTCATAGAGTGAAGTTTAAAAAGTCAAGTCATAGGATACACGTAAGTCACAAACGATGCCAACAATTTCATCATACTGTCACTGCCAAGTACCCAAGGTCTAGCTATAATGCAGACACACTTTTCAAAACTCCCAACTAAGTCAGCTGCTCCAAAGGCAGGACACATTCCCTCCAAGCACTAACTCGTTGCTAAGTACTGTAAGTCAACAGTTGGCTTCCTGCCTTCCTCTTAAGCTATCTACCATCAAAACATGTCAGAATGGAGGAACATCAATTGTTGTCTGGTAAACAAAAGCAGATTTTTTTTCCCTTATTCTTTCCCTTTGGTCATCTCCTTTACATTGGCTCCTCACTATACTGTTACTAAGCACATGCTGGACAATACTTTAAGAGGGTAGGGTTCCTAAACAGAAGGCACAATTTAATCACTTGAAGAAACCTGACAAACAAAAAGCTGAGGCATCCCAGAAATTCCTGACCATCTTGTTTTGCAATAGGCAAAACTTGCTGCCTAAATGTCTAATGTTGACCCTTCAAGTACCTGTGAAAATTGTAGGGTATCACACTGCAGCAACTAGTGTACCATAATAATTTATTACCACTAATTTATCATCATGCTTGTGGCAGCAACAAGAGAGATTGCAGCAATATCCTACATGGTACAATGCTTGCCAGTGCATGCAAACTTCCCCTGTGTCAGCAGGTCACCAAAAAACAGGGCATCATCATCATGGAAATTTATGGAATCTGTGGAATGGAATCTAATAGCAACTGAGAGAGCGCGGCAGTATAGGAAGAGATGCAACTTCAGCAAGGACACTTGTGCCTGGAGATTCGGTATTTGATATATGCTGAACCTGATTCGAGTATTAGCAAACCATTGAAAAATATGAGGGGAAAAAAAAAAAAAAAGGACATAGTTGTATCTGTGTTCTTGAAGAAAATGACAGAAAGGACCAAGAAATAATTAAGACCTGTCTGGGTGGATGCTTCCAACTACCTTCAGTAGTCTATAAATAAGTAGATCATACAGAAAACTGGAAATGGTTCAGGCATTACTGATAATCTAAGGTTTATAAAATCCATGCTGACCCATGGACAGCAGTAGCAAGAACTGACCAGGCAAAACTTATGCAGTAGAAATTCATAAAATGTAACATTCAAATCTTTGATGATACTGTGTGACATCTGATTCAACACCAGACTCCATTTGTGAGCCAGAAGTTATTCTGCAAAAGATAATTTGATAGAGGAGGTTAGGAAAGAGAAAGATCAACTAGTTGAGCTCTAACAGTTTGTGTGAAATCTTCTGCAGTTAACTAGCTACAAACTTTTATTTTTTCTCTTTTTCTTTTTTTTTCATGATATATTATAGATACAGCTAGGTGTAACATGACTGGAAAACGCCTGTGATACTGGTAAGGTAATGCAAATGTCCACTGAAGACAATAAATGCAGCTACAAACACAGACAGTTTGAGTTCCAGCTCTGTCTCCCATATGTACCAGGGACCACACACAGCTTAGATTTTTATAAAGTCCACAGAGAAAGTTAATAGCTGAATAATACATTTCAAGTAAACAGATTGGTACAAACACCAAATTCTAGTTCTAGTCATATGCTTTTGAACTTGTGCAGACCTCTCAGAAGTCAGAAGGGTTTTTAAAATATATTTATTTGTGCCTGTGTACAGTTGTTGTTTTTAATATATCTCATTTCACGTAGTGTTTGGAATATGAAGCTTCTTTGACCCAGAATTTCAGGCCACTTCATCCAGGAAATCTGGCTTCCAAACAGGTTTGGAGGGCACTAGGCAGTCTTGGTACAGACAAATGAGAAAGAAACTGGTCAGCCTGTCTGATTATCTGTGCAGACTGGTCTTGCTAAGTTGGAGACAAAATGCCTGTTCACTTTGTTCCTCTGGCACAGCCTAGTAGTCTCAGTTTCAAAGTACTTTGTGAATCCAGGTCAACAAATGAGCACTGGCACTGAAAGAAGTCCAGCACAGTGCAATAGCTTCAGGGTGTAGTCATGAAAACTGACTATATCACACACAAAATATTTTACCTATTCCTTGATAACAATGCACTTGGAGGAGGTTGTGGGTGGGAGAGGTACTGATGGGTCTCTGAAATATCCTTGGCCCACTCAGTCAATGTGGTTAAAGAAGGTTTTCCAGTCCCACAGGCCAGAAGAGATTGAAATGATCAGAGTCCTTTTTATCAGCCTTTCACAGAATCATTAAGGTAGGAAAAGACTTCCGAGACCATCTGGTCCAACCACCCCCTACCACCAGTATCACCCACTAAACTATGTCCCTAAGTACCACGTCCAACCTGTCCTTAAACACCCACAGGGACAGCGACTCCATAGCTGGAATAAGTCTGTACTTATCTGCAGCTGAGTCAGTTCAGAGAAGTCCTCAGCATGAGTCTGTAGCAAGGCTCAGTTTCATGCCCCTAGACTCCCGCAAAAATGCCTTAAAGAAGTGGCAACCCTCTCATAGCTTACGTGCACAACAGAATTACTAACTCATTTTAAACATGTAAATTCTCTCTTGCCATGGTTGCCATCTTGAAGTGAAAATGGAACTGATGGCCTCTTGCTTTGAAAGACATCACACTGACGCACGAACTACCATAACATACTGTTTCTCCTCAATGAGATGAAATACAAGGCCATCTAGTGCTTCAACAAAATGCTGCTTGGTAAGGTCCCTCTACAGACAATGATCAAGTGTCTAATCCATTCATTCCATGGGAGAGATGAGGTGGAAAGTCTGCTGCACAGAGCAGCTTCTCTCTGGTCAGCTCTTGCCTCCTAGATCTTTCTGGTCTTTGAAAGTAGTGACTGTAAGGGTAAAAAACACCCCATCCAGAGTAATTATAACAATGTCAGCTGAAAAAAAAAAAAAAAAAAAAAAAAAAACCAATAAAAGGGTACTGCAAAGACATTAATCTCCAGGCCTGAAGGAAATGAATTGCAATCACTGCTGATTTCGGCAAGTGTGTTTATATGGAGAAATTGTCACCTTTTTGTATTATTTTGTATTGTTTTCTTTTTCTCCAAAGTGTCTTCTCTCAATTTTTATTTTCTTTCATATGTGTCCACCTCTAAACAAAGCTGATTCTTTTCCTGATATGCCCCTTTTTTTCTTCTTATACCTCAGGCTAGTGAGAATTTCATTTACTGTTTTCTTGACTTATCCTGTGCAATAATTAGTGGTATCATAAAGGGTTATTACATTGCTCACTCCTGCCTCTTCTCAGCTTCTTAAAGACACACCCTAAATTATGCAGTGTCTTCTCAGAGGTGAGGATACTATCTCCACCGCCATAGATTTCAGATCCTATATTCTTATTCTTGGCAATCTCCATATTTTAAACCACAGCCTCTATGTGGATCATTCCCAGCTTAACCACACTGATTGCTCTTTTCTCTCCAATCTCAAAATATGTCTCAGAACATTTCCTGAATATTTTGCCATCATGTAAAATGCAGCCTCTCCAAAACCACCATTGACAATCCCCTATCTTTCCAGAACATAAGAATTATCCAACCTCTAGTTCAATGGCTGTCTTACAAACCCACCCACTTCCTTATTGTTTCATTGCATTTTCCTCAGTGGGCAAAAGGATAGATCAGCATCTGTTAGGTTTTAACCATTTGCCTCTGTATAGTGTTCCTGAAAGAAGCTAAGAACAAGGGAATCCCAGACTGCATATGGCTTTTGTGTCTTCCATGAACTTTTTCTGTTGGCCTTTGACACAACTGTGACTTAGAGCTGCAGCATAGACAGCCCAAGGATAACACAGATAAAACACATACCACTGTGCGCCTCTCCCAGCCACTAATTTTTCTGGGTGCCTGTGACACTTCACTACAGATGAACTCTCAGCCTGTCAGATTTATGGCTGTCTATCTGGGCTGCACAGGATGCTGAAGTGTTTTGGCAGCACTGTGAAACTCATTCTTGACTTGCTTCTTTTTCTTTCTTTTCCATTTTCCCTTTATTGGTTACATTTTCAAATGATTCCGTTTAGCTGGACTGTTCCTCTTGGTGGATCTAGAGCTCCTGCAACACTTTCATGTCTACCCAACTAGTCGTGGTTGCAGAACATGACTTACTATTACAGAGTCTAACATATCTGGACTTTCTGCATACATTTCAGTGTATGATGATGTATTCTGTATTCTTCTGCTCCATGTGTGGAGGCTAAATATTCAATTCTTGCCATCTGTTCAAAAGCACTTGTAAGTTCAAAGCCCCAGGAAAAATCAAACATCCCCCCAAGAGAAGTAAAGTACATGTAAACCTATGGAGAACAGACCATCCGACTAGCAAAGGGGGTGGAAAACGTATTTTCTGTAAGCAGCTAAATAGGCTCCCTGTGCTGTAGTTGCAGTGAAGTTCTATAATTGGGCCTGCAGTTAATGAAATTCCTGTAGGAGACTGTCAGAAGATCTAATTTCACTGTTTACTGAATTATCAACATAATAGTGAATCCCGTATGCCAGCTCTTCATGCCTAAGAAGGAAAACTGAGAATCCAGAGAATAGGCTTCATCCATAGGAAGCTTTCTGCAACACAGAGGGGTTAGTTGCCATTATATCCACAGTTTATTGGGGCAAATATATCCCTGGTGAAACTCCTTTAAGTTATATGAAATAATCTTTCTCATCTCCAAATAGGGAGAATGCAGCAGGTTGGGGAAAATATCCAGTCATAACAACAAGTGATGCTACAAAGGCCTAGCAGATCACCCTGTTCAGTAGAAAACCTACCATGTGTACTGGGCCCACAGGTTGTCCTTCGTGCAAGGGGAGCAAGGAAAATAAAAATGTAGGCAGTAAGGGGGAGTCATAAAATAATGGTTCACATTTAATGAAAGACTGCTATAAAAACATCTTCATGGAATGCAGTAACTACAGGACTGGGGCTCATGATACAAGCAGATTTGATCTAAACTCATATTTTATTTTAACATGCCCATCCACTCTGATATTTCAGCAAAACACATTTACATAAAGAAATCATACAATTATGATTCCCACTTGCTGTGTACCCATCGTACCTACGCCAGTGCAAAATGAATGTAAAAACGGCATGTCAGAATGGCAGTGTTTTCTTCTTACTTTGCAGAAGCAGCTGATAAAGAACCACAGGTCATGTAGGATGTGGAGCTTAAACCAAAGCATTTTACTTAGCAGCTTTGTTTATGTCATATTACAAGTGCACAAGTGTCTTGTTTGGTTTTGATTCTATTAACTGTGTGGCAAACTGAAAGTAATTGTGGAGAGGAAGTGAGTATTTCATTTTGTAAAGGAATTTTGTTGGCTATCTAAATCCTAATGTAAGACTCCCCCAAAATTTCATGCAAAATTTCTTGTTTAAATTTCATTTGAATTTTCACCCAAAAGGTATGAATTCTGAAATGTATTTCTCTTTTTCTTTTTGAAAAAGAAGAGAAAAAAAAACTTTTTTTTTTTTTAAATTGCAGTTTTTTTATATAGTTGTCATGACCACATAAAGATAATATCTTCTTCAAAATACAAATGTTTAGAAGGTTGTGACCTTTATTTTATTGGAAGCTCATGCTTGTGAACAAAAATACCAAATAATGTTAGTTATACCATTCAAAAAATCTTTTTTAGAGGACAAGGCAATATACAGAACACTCAAGCTTTTTCAATCAATGTACAGCCATCATTGATATCCTTAGCTATTACATCTTTTGTGGCCAGTAATAGTTAACCTAGGCAGAGATGATCCATGAACAAAGGACAGGCTAGCATGGGTAAGAAGTTGGCAGTGCCTTTGTCGCATGATGACTAGCTCCAAGGGCTGAAAATGCTGCATTGTGTCCCGAGGCTTCACTTCTTCTGCTTTTGAAGGCTTGTGTTACACAGCACTGTGAGGCAAGACAACTCTCCCATATGGACTCCAAATGTTTTAGGTTAGATCTAAAAGCACATTGTTCAATTACGATTTCAAATTAGTGATTGTCCAATAAGAAATGATGTAGCTCAGGCTTCTGAAGGATGGAAGAAGTGTACAGGAGTTTCACATCAGAAAACGTACTAATTAGGAAAGCAGATCTTCTCTACTACCATTAAAGCAGAAAGAAGCAATACCGTGGTTTTTGCTTGGAGGTATTAAGACCTCTGCCACCTGCTGCTATATATTTTAACCACTGAGCTTTTGCAACAGGGTATTTAATGTCAATCTGTCATGCCCTCTATCCTAGAGGACATCTGTAAACACCCTTTCAAGAATTCCGTGTAGAAATCAATGAGTATTTCCATAATTACTCAATTAAAACACTATTAGAATTGGATAGACTATCTTCAGCAAGTGGCTTAACTTTTAATGTTTAATTCCTATATGAGACTATATAATATATATCAGAGTAAAATTTTACCAAATTCTTAAACACTTGTAAGCCATCACTACTTACAGGTCAGTAGCGAATCATGTTTCTATGGGTTTCATCCTTAGTATTTGTTAAGGGAAAATACAAGGGAATAAAGACACACAGAGAAACAAACACAATTATTATGTTCATTATTGCCTACCTTTGAGACAAGGAGGCTACAATGTTTACTTACAATTTCATTCCACATTGTGTTATATAATTATTTTCTTTCTTTAATCCAATCTCTATTGGCCATTCAACACTATCAAATGCTTTCCCCAAAGGTAATGATAATGAAAGTAACTGTTTTTTAAACAATTATTTATTGCATCGATAATTGCATAATATGCATCGATATTGCATTGATATTGAACGATATTGCATCAAACCTAAAGATCAATAGGAAAAACAAACTGTTTTGGGAGAGGAAGAAAGGAGGGCTGACCTTATAGGTGTGAGTAATATTCTAGACACTACCAGTTTCTAGGAAGTTAGTCCATCTTTTGATATCAAAATATGATGAAGTCATTATACAGCAACTGTATAAACAAGCTATCAAACTACTTAATAGGAAATTAAATTCTAGAAGTATTCTGTCCTGCTCTACAAGTTTTGATTTCACTGCATTCAAACCCTCTCAGGGGCTGGAACACATGACAAAACATGTACAATGGAAAACTTAGAATTCTAATAAATACACATTAGTGTACACTAATACGGTTATTTCCATTTCTCTGTTTTTCCTTTCCACTTCATTACACTTGTTACATCAAATGCCATGAAAGCTGAGAACATCCAGTACAAACACTGGCCAAAGATGCCATTCAGCTTAGAGAATAGGGGACTGGGGGGTGACCTCATTGCTGTCTACAACTTCTTCATGAGGAGGAGCAGAGAGGGAGGTGCTGATCTCTTTGGTGAATGGTGATAGAACATGAGGGAATAGCTTAAAACTGCAAAAGGGGAAGTTCAAACTGGATATTAGGAAAAGGTTCTTCACTGACAGGGCAATCAGGAACTGAAACATGCTCACCAGGGAAGTGGTCAAGGCCCCAAGCCTGTCAGAGCTCAAAAAGCATTTGGAAAATGCTTGTAGATAAATAAAGTCATAGGTCGCTATGTGTGGAGTCAGGAGTTGGACTCAATGACCTCCGCAAGACTCTTCCAACTCAAGATATTCTATGATCCTAGGATACACAAATCCATCTGTCCCATCAAGAGAACCATAAAGGAGAACCAACGGACTAGTTCAGCAGGACACACCTGTTGCACAATGTCCTGGGTAAATATATATAAAGTGACAAACTAAGGGGCACACATCCAGATGCAGAATCTATTTGGTTATTGTTGTTTGGTTTGGTTTGGTTTTGGCTCAGGTTACAGACTGCAAAGCATGAAGAAATGCTTTTCGTTTTTCATATTTCATTTTTTCCATATTGAGGTTGAACTTGCAGTTGACTTGCAGGCATATTTCCAAACACTCACACTTTTCTTCACCTGATTTAGACATCTGGTGAGATAAATACTCAGATATAATCTCGTAATTCCTTTTCCTGAGCAAATTTTTTAGTTACAGCTGCACCTTCTATAAAAAAGTGCTGGGCCCAAGTCTTTTGAACATTTTATCCTGTGTAGATCACCTAAATGTTGTGTCAAAATGCAGAATTATGAATGCAAAACTGCTAATAGTTACTCACACCTTCCGCCAACTGCATCCCACCCCTACTCCACCCCCACTCCACACACCCTGCCCCCCCCAAAAAAAAAGAAAAAAAGAAAAGAAAAAAAAAAGAAAAAAAAAGAAAGAAAAAAAAAGAAAGAAAAAAAAAGAAAACTGTGTATTTTGTGCACAGGACTAATTCCTGAAAGGGAAACTGATTGTGGGACAGCTGAACATAAACAATAGCAAATGAGACAGTAAGAGTATGAATATCAACCTATATTTGAAGATCAAATGAGTATAAATGGTTGAAAGAAAGGGGAAACACTCTTAGACACGCAGATAAAAGTCTGTTGATAAACAGGCACTGAAGAATGCTAAAAACATTCAAGTAGCAACTGGGCCATCCCTTCCCATGGCTAAAATAATCACAGAAAATAGGACTGTACAGAATCCTAAGAGTCCATCTTATCCTTTTGCCTAGCCTAAATCAGTATTTTAACCACACCTAAAGAATTTCCCACAAATGTCCATCCAAGCTCTAGTGAGAGAGATCCCAGGTTCACATTTGTGAAAGTTAACAAGACGGAGTATGATCAAGTGTGGGTCTGCCTGGATCCTACAACTCTGAAGAAAGACAGCATTATTTTAAACCTAACAAACCAGTTGGAGATAAATTGCTCAAATGTCAGCTGACAAGCCTCAGTATTGACAGGTTAGCTTAGACAGCAAGTTACTTGTGCTGAGCACTTTAAACACCCAGTGGGAAAAATTCAAATTCCACGGCTTAACTCTTGGAATCACAGTCTGCTAGAGAATTGTTTCAGCTGAAAAATGGTGTTTTTTTCAGACTTAGCAGGTGTCCACAGCATTGCAGACTGTATGATAATAGAGGCATAAACTCAGCAGGGACATGATCAGAAGCTAGGAGAGGTCAGAAAATGAGCATAAGCAGAAAACATCAAGTTTAATCAAGAGAGAAAATGCACTTCAAGACAAAAAACATGAAGCAGAAGAAGAGAAGAAGTACTTGTGGCACATTCTTTCATATCAAAGAATCAGGACAGTCAAGATCACTGTATAAGACTATTGAACACAGTATTTTTCTAAAACACAGTGATTGTAAGGAGCTTTATGGCACATCCTAAAAGAAGCAGAGACAGAAGGGATTGAAGTCTACATTGCTAAAAATCCTAAACTAATCCTGAAACTTTCTGAGTAGCCCAAAGATATTTATGATGAAATTAAAATAATAATAATAATCCTCATGAAGGTCAACAACACAAAACTCTTTATGTTTTCCTGGTCAAATTATAAGTCCAGCAAGCAATAACCATGCAGTCATATGTACTGATGAGTAGCATACTGGGGTGTGTCATGTAAGACAATATGTTCATTTCTGTTCATAAAGCATGGCTTCACTGGTAATATAGTTGAAAGAGACAATCCTTGCTCTAATGAACTTTCAAGCTCAACGAAGGCAAAAAAAAACCATCCAAGAGTAAAATCCAAATTATGTACATATGCCAGAGAAATTCCTCACTGTCTTAATCAAAGAAGATTCATCATGGTCTTCTTGGGTGAGGCGTTCACATGTAAAATATCTGTTAGTTACCTTCAAGCTATCTAAATGTTTTAGAAGAAGAGCTGACGTAAAATAGCATACACCTACATACACCTACATATCTTTATATAGTCTAGCTGGAGCAGACCACAATCTGTTCATTGACACAGGGATACAGTGGTACAGCAGCTTCTAAAAACATGAAAACATGGCAATGAGTGGCAGGCTGCTGCAGATGAGGTTAGTTCAATTTTTCACAGCAAAGAACTTCAACAGTGAAATTTCTTTCTACAGGGCACTTTGAAGAAAAAATAACTAAAGCACAGGATACTATAACAATGAGTTATATATAATGTCTTGTCAAGTATCATGACAATAGATACTCTGGAAAATCCTTTAAACTAGCTAATTGTACAAAACTCAAATCTAGCTGTAAAGGACTAAATTGTCTTCTTGTACTCAGAAACATGGGGTTAATCTCTCTGATCAGCTTTCTGGGACATTAGAGCAGGAGATTGGACTAGATGACCTCCTAAGATCCCTTACAGCCTAAATTAGCCTTTGATCCTGTGATCATCACAAAGAGTCTGAACGCCCTCTACAACAGAAAACAATCATTCATCAACCAGCAAAACCAAGAAGCAGATGATCTTTGTGAAACGTGCTTGAGATACCAACAAATTTGCTAAGCTGAGAAGGGCATGGCTGCATTTCAACACCTCTTGATCTGATTGGGCTACTCTCAAGGACGCAGGGTTACTGCCTCACCTGTATGCTAAGCCTTGTCTCTGATCAGCTCGACTTTCTGCTCTGAGAGTGTGAATCTTTCTCCCTCACCTTTCAGAAGCCTGTCAGGTGAAGGAGCTCCTCAGACCTGCAAATTGCATTACGCAAATGCCCTTCCAGAGGGCACCAAGCCATGCTTATAAGTGTTACCTCTGTTCCTAATGTCTTTCTGGAAGGTAGGCTGAGAAACACTTTTTTGCTATAGCATGACAAGCATTTACTCTCCTTGCTTGTGTTTGTTTCCATATGAAAGTGGCAGTCTTCTACAGTATCTTGCTGGTCTGCTGTAACTGTGAGATCAGCAGCGCTGCAATCAAACAAACAAAAAATCTGTAAGTACAAATAGGAAGGGACAAATGGTCTGCTGACATCAGCAGGGTATATTTCAGTTAACTGTGTCCACCTACAACTAAACAAAATTAACTCACCGAGTTATGCTTTAACTGCTTTGAAACCACTTGCTCTCTTTCTGGTCACTTCAGTCCATGCAGTTCTCTTGTTTATATTTGTCCCTAATGCAATATTACAGGATTCCCAAGTTCCACTGACAACCCTGAGGAAACCTAAGCACATCAAACTGCACAAATTTCCTGATGTGAGCAGATTGTCCTCCTTATTTTGGCCATCTGCAGCAACAATAGGATGTAGTAAAAGAGGAAATGAGTTGTGCTGGCTCAGCCTACTGCAACATGACCTTTGCCTACATTTTAGTCCTTGCTATGAAGGTGATGCAGAGATCATTTGTTTCTTTGGTGGCATTCTTCCATTCAGCTTGTTTTGTTGTTATTGTTGTTTGTGTTGGTTTTTATTTGTTTGTTTTTTTTTTTCTTTTAGCCTATATCAGTCCATTGTGTCAACTTTGGCCCGAAACTGGGAAAAAGAAGAAGGAAAATGTGTAAAAAAATGTTCTGTTTTAAGAGCAGGGGCAAATAAACAACAGCAGAAACACAAGTGCAGGAAAGAAGGTTTTGGTTATGAGATACGCTTCTGTAAGAAGGAGTTAGAAATCAATGTTCTGCTCTGCCCAATTCTGGGCTTGGACGAAGTGACAAAATAATATAGTTTTAAGAGAGTGTTGGAGAGTGAGTATTAACTCTTAATGGGACTTTCAGAATTGTAGCTTTCAGATTTTATCACAGTTTCATTCTCAAAGAGCTGAGATACAGCAGAGTTACATCCACTTGGGACTTTGGCACTGATACAATCATACCTACAAAACTTCATAGTAAAATACAGTCCTGCTGATGTAAAACGTGTTTAACATGGTGCAGTTCCCTCTAGGAGAAATTGATGCTAAGGCAGACAGGTGCAAGCCACCAATACCTTCACAGAAATGGCTGCAGCAGCACTAATGTCAATATAATGGTCCAAGTTGCTCTTATCAAGAATCATCAACTAGTGAAACTGAAGTATTTGCAGCAGCAGCATCATTTGCAGCATTGAAGTACATGGTCCTTCAGTTACAACAATTAGAAGAGGAAGCACTGCCTACCAGGTTCCACTGAAGCCTGGGAGAATTTCATCTTTATGCCAGGAAGAGAAGATCAAGGTTAGTAATGAGCACTTTGGAAAGTTCTCTCCACTACAAATATTTCAAATCCTCTCCCCTAATTGGAAGCAAGTCCTAGCAACATATAGGGTTTCATGAATTCACAGAAGGAATTTAGTATATCTAGTAGCTGTTCTCAACAGTAATAATATTTTTATTGTGGTAGTACCTACAAACTAGGTGTTAGACCCATAAAATGTGGAAGAAAAGAGACTTTCTTTGCCCAAGAGCACTCGCTGTTTTCATTCAAGAAGAATGCATGACCTTTTAAATGACCCATTCTACATGGATCTCAGTGAACAACCCAAATAAAGCCGGCGATTTAACACCAATGTAATTCCATTGAAAATCAGCAGAATTACATCAGCATGAGATCAGAAAGGGGAAGTAGGCCCAGATTCTGCAGACACTCACAGAATGTAGGAAGAGGTGTAGAAATCAATTTGTATGGGCAGTAACCGACTTCAGTGGAGGAAATGTGTGCTCAAACCAGCAAAAGGGAGCATACGAATGTGGTAGCTCTAGCAGGCATCTGTTTAATTATGTCTTGTGCTTAAACCATTCTATTTTTAATTAAAGTCATTGAATTGATTAGTATTAGAGCAACCATAGAACCCTCATACTTCGAACATGAAGAAATAAACTATCATTTATTTGAGGGATTAGTGCCTTCTGTTTTGATTTTAATAAAGATTAGAGAGGTAGAACAAAGACATGGATCTATACAACCCCATATAATGGAGCACATGGCTTTTCTTTACCGAAACAAAGGAACAGATATATTAAACATACAGTACAGATTTAACAAACCATCATTTGTGTTCTTTGTAAACTTTCTAAAAGGGATTTGGAAATTCATCTCATTCCAGAAGGCACGTTTTACCTGCAAATTAAAAGTGACTTCTAAATTACCTTTGATGGATTTTGCCTGCATCAGCTTGCAAAGGAGAAACTCTACATATCAGTCAATCAAACTGCCCTTTCAGCCTGTAGATTGCTTGGGTTTTTCTGGTGATTGTTCAGGGAATCAGCAACTTCCTCCAAATCAAGGAAGCTCAAATTCCCTGAGTGTCAAAAACATCATTTAAAAAGCAATGATGGATGAATCCACAGTTTTGACACTGCAACAGGTCCCAGACATCTGGGTTCTACTGCTGGCTCTCCTGTAGTTTTCCTGGGAAACACCTGGGAAATGCCTGCGTAAACTTTTCACAAATACAGAGTTTTAAAGGCAAGGGGACACCACCTAATATTTCTGCATTTGGCCTCCATCACTCCATTAAAACATTGTTTTCAAAAAGATGGAAAATTCTGATCAAGAGTCAGTTTGTTCCGTAATGCATTAGTCTCTCTGTTAAAAACAACACACTTCATTCTTCACTAACAGGGAAGAATTCAAGTAAAAGCAATTGTAACCGTAAGAAAGGGTACAGAGAATACCAAACAAACCCTGAAGGAATTCAAGACAAACATCAGTAAACTCAGAGGGACCGTGGGTGACAAACCTACAGGATAACAGGAGAACAGTACTAACAACAAGAGAACAACTTATCCCAAAAATGAGGACGGAAAGAAACTGCAGGAAAGACTAATCTGTTTGCACTACAACGACTGTACTTTCCTGAAGAATACGAAGGAAAAAAAAAAAAAAGTGAAAAGTAAGTCCAGTTGCAAAGTCAAACACAAAAGAATATCACAAGTTCATAAAACTGAAAACAGTGATGCCAATGCAACAAAAGAATAACAAATATGCCAAAGCATCTCATTAAAAAAAAAAAAAAAAGCCTGCTGCTCAATGGGGAGGGAAAGACACTGACAGAAGTATTTGATGTCCTTTTGCTTCACTCTTCAGTAAAGAGGTCAACTGCAACCAGGTGGCTAATCCAATGAATGGCAGCAACAAAGAGGTAATGTCAGGCCCAAAAAGGAAAAGAATGTGCTGGAGAACACTCCGATAAGTTAATGTTATCAAATCAGCTCCACCTGATGAACTTGATCCTGTAGTACTTAAAAGAACAGACTGAAGCAATTTCAGAGCTGTTAGTGGTTTTCTCTGAGAAGCCAGGAGAAAGGGTTATGTCCTAGAAAACTGGGAAAGAGCAAATACCACATGTAGCTTCTAAAAATGAGAAGAGGGAGCTGGAGCTGTAAGCCAGCCAGTTTAACTTCCATTTCTGCTAGATACTGTGCTAGTATTTTGACCACTTGTCCCAGATAAACTTATCTTTGAGCACTGAGAGGAAAACAGAAGATGAGCTGCAGTCAACCTGGGGCTGTGGAGAGCAAATCATGTCAAAGTAACCTAATTTCTTTCTCTGACAGAGAAACAGACCTTGTGTGGATGGAGATAGTAGGTATCATCTATCTTGACTTTCTAAGGCTTCTGACTTTGTTTCAGAAGACGTTCTCAGAAACAAGCTAATAATATCTAAATAAAAGTGAAATAATATGGGAATAAAGTGGTTGTAAATCATGATTGGGTAATAATAATGAATGGTTTGCTGTCAAAATCTAAGGATGTTTCAAAGGAGATGCTGCAGGGTTCTGTCTCCAGAGGAGTACTATTCACCCTTTTCATTAATGACTTAGATGATAAGTGGAAATACAGGTAGATCTGGAGATAGTGCTGAGGTGAAAAGGGTTGCAAATGTGCTAATGAGCAGAAAAGTTATGTTGGCAGCTTATAGAACCGATAGAAAATTGGCAGGACACAATTCACAAGGACTGGGCTGGGGATAACCAACCATACAGATACATGATGGAGGAACACCTAGCTCAGCAGCGATTGTGTAGAAAAGCATCTGTGGATGATTGTCAGTTGCAAGCCGAAGATGAGTCAACAATGTCACACAACCGAAAAAAGGCTGACATCACTCTCACATGCATGAACAGGAGTGTCATCTAGCAGGCACATGAAGTAATTCTCTGTGAACCCCTCAGCCAGAACACAGCGTCTGGCTTTGGACACTACACCTGAGAAGAGACATGGACCCCTGGTGAAATTCCAGATGACAAAATGATCGAAATCTAAAAAAAACATGACTTAGAAGGAAAGACCAAATGAGGTAGGATTGCTCTGAAAAGAGAAAACTGTGGTGAGTCACGAAGGTAATCCTTACATAAAGCTGAGCTGCTGCAGACAGACAAGATACAAATGCTTCTCCCCACCCAAAGGCTTAAAATGCAGCAAAGAAGATTTAAATCAGGCAGTCATCAGCTTTCTGATGGTAAGAAGAGGACTGAGGAGGATTGTCCATGGAGGTTGTGGAATCTCCATCTTGCCAGCTTGTAAAAGAATAGGTTAATGCAAATAAATGTAGATACAATGATAAAAGATTGCTTTTAAAATGTGTCCTTTTGTCTTTCTTATTGCCATGATTCACATGCAAAGTGAGAGTGATATTGCTTACCAACCTCATGGGGGTTTTCCAAGGACCATTAATGAGTGTTTACAAGACACTGAGTGCTGCATAGATATGTACTCCAATGTAATAGATAAATCACAATCCTCATGTCCAACGGGAAGAGAAAAAAAAAATCAATGCTGTATTCTTTTTTATCTTATTGTCATGGATAATTGATTTGAAAGTGTTATATTAGATGTGGAAACTGAGGCAGGGGACTCAGCATGCCCAAAGCCACACAGCAAATCATCAGCAGAGCTCAGAGCTGACCCCATGTGTTTTGTGGTCACTGAACTCCAGCAGCAAATGCTGGGAGCATCAGAGGCCCATAACGTGTGTGGTGGCACACAGACAAGAAATGGGTAGCTACATAAAATCCTGTTGTCCTTTCTGGTATCTGAAAAACATACTGCCAATCGCCATCTAAGTCTTATAATGGTGATTGTTGTGCTTTAATATCTGTAAAATTATAGGCATATTGTTCAAAAATCGCACTTTCACGAGGTAGCCAGATAGGCAGTCAGATTGATACAACTTTATTATCATTTTTCACCGGGTGTCAGTGCATTTCCTCCAAAGAAATGACTAATGACATCAGTTTCCATTTCCCCAGATTTCAGCCAAATCACAAGGACTTGGAGCAACATACATTCAACAGAGCAGTAATTAGAAGGACCTTTGGTTATCCTGGAAATGAGATTCAGATGGCAGAGATAAAACTGGTAGATGCTAAAACACAGACCCCCTCTCTAAAGTTCTGGGAGACGAAATGGCCCTGCTGTATATCACATCGCACTGCAGTAAATTGTGGCTGATGAAGTAACGGACATGGGAACTCTGAACTACTGAGGTGCCTCTAAATGAGCTCCGGACTCCAGAGCAGCGAGCCCCCTCTTGCACAAGGGGTAAGCAGGAAAATGCACACAAGCCTTCATTCTACCTCCTGGTACACAAAAAACACTCTCTCCACAGTCAGAAAGCCTGTCGAGAGCATGGCTCCATCCTGCAGGGTGCCAAAGAAGGCTCCCAAGAGCTCTGCTCCTTTCCCCCACAGACGGATTTTGTTAGGAGGGCAGGACTCCCTGGCGCCTGGAGAGCTAGCAGCACAGCTCTGCTTTTCAGGCATGGTAAGTGCATGCAATGAGATGGCCCCCTGAGGAGAAGGGACATTTCCAGTACAGCAGCTAAAGTTTTCCTCATGACAGCAGGAGATGCTGTCGAGTCCTTATTTGCTGGATTTACTAGCTTCCATGCAGGCACGCTGCCGGCAGACCGCTTGCTGTTTGATGGGGGCCTGAAGTTTAAAGCTGTTTCCAGAGTTTTGTTGAGACAGACAGGATTCTGTCAACAGCACACCAGACAGAGAATCGTTAATATGAGCACACTTTGGGATGCTGCTGTGTGCATGCTCTCTTCCTGGTGGTTGCAGTTCTAAACTAATTAATTTCTGTGATCTGAACCGTTCTCTTTTATTAGTAGTACCAGCATGTGCAGTGCTGCATAGTTATAGATGATGTGCTCTCTCTGGGGATCCTATCAGCATGCCATTGTAGGTCTTCACAACATGGAGAGAAACGTCTCCTACGTTTCCTTGGTAGTGTTAAAATTTTTCATATTGTTATTTATTTCCCTTGAATTCTCCCTTCTCCCTTCTTGTGAGCTCTGTGTTTTCTCCTTATGGGTTTCAGTGGCTGTTCAGCTCTGTCCTTGACTCTGACTGCTCAGAATGACCTTTCTGATAATTCTTCTTCAATCCCCGGGGCTGAGGTTTGTGGGTAAGGCAAACTCACAGTTTCTTTGGATAATCTGACTTCATTATTTTCATTGTCAGGGGAGCGTGAGGTTCTTTTGCTCCTTGGTGCACAGCCTTCAGGATGAGTGATACATGGGTTTCTCCTGTCTCATGACGGATAATCTTGACAAGGCTCCTCTTTTCTGTTGCTTGTCCCACTAGATACAGCACATAAATATAAATAGACACACACATGATCCTTCCCTGTTCATGGACCCATATCAGCTGCACTGCAAGGCCTTCTGAGATTCTCAGCACTTTCTTGCAGCTCTCTTAGGAATGTATTGGCCAAGGTTCTCAAAAGCACTTGCTGAATTTGGATGGCCTCTCAAGGAATCTTTTAAAGGGTCCTGATCTGCACAAGATGAAGGGCAATTCAGTCACTAATCACCGGCCTCTTTTGGAAACCTAATACGTGGCACAGTGGCTTCTTGCAGCGAGTGTTCCACTAGCAGGTCTTTTCACCTTATTTTTGGTTCATAACATTCCTAGTTCATGATTTTCTTTCCTTTTTTTTTTTTTTTTCAGAAAAATTCCACAAAATTCTATTTTCCACCTGCCCTTGGGTAGAAGCTGGAGTCTGTTTTTCACTGAAACAGAGCAGTTGCTTGGCTGTAGGAGACAAACTGTGTGACAAACTGTTGTGCATTAGGATTTGTGAATACGGGTAACACTAGGGTCCTCTTGCTTTCAAGAAAAGAAGAAGGTCCCTCTGTATTGCACTTGCAGTCTATTTCTACTTTGCTTAAGATTGGTACACAAGCACTTCGATCAGAGCTGGAGTGAAAGCTTATCTCACTATTAGTCATTTCTCCCCCCATATCTGAAGCTCTTCTACATAGTGTATCTGCTACCCCTCATACTGACTTCAATTGGCACTTGCAGTTTTGTCTGTGTTTTACTTGTGCTTTTCAACAACATTCATCTTTGTCACAACAGACTGCTATATTCTGAGTATGGATTTATCTGTGCAGATCCCATTCCAAATAACTATCTAAATAAAACGTAATATTTCTTCTCCACAGCCATGCCGTTTGTTTTGCGCCTGGAAGCCTGAACATTTATTGATGAATCCATATTTGTACTTACAGCAGCCTCTCCAATCATTTCTTCAGTCATGTTCTGTGTGGTTTGTAATAGTGCGTGAAAGTGGAAAGGGAAGGTATGCAAATATCAATAATAATTATGTTCTCTGTATGCAGATTTCCTGAATATTTCTTGAAATTCATCTCCTAAATTACTTTTGCACAATTTAGGCAAATGTAAACATGCATTTTAATAATTGTGGAATAGTTTAGAGTGCAATCTCTATTCAGTTAAGCTGCTCAATTAAGGGACTACTGTAAATAAAGATAATGTATATACCTAGAAATACAGTTGCCTTAATATTTACATGTTTTACAATTTAATGGGCTGCTCTTCTAATTCAAGGTGACAGTTTCATTGTTGGGGTAGATTTAATCATTTTAATCAAGTGAAGTAATGCCATAGTTGATTTAAAAGAATTTTCTAGAACTGAGGTCTACACTCTTGAATATGCAGATCTCTACAGCTAGTGATGTTTGCCAACTGCAATAATCTATTTTATAGTTGGCATTGTCTAATTCGGTCCTGGACTTCCACCATTAGAACCAATATGCTAACACAGACTCCCTATTTGAGATATGAAAGTATTATGCAAGCTACTTCCTCAGTTCATTATTGGTTTTACTAAGGCTTCTGATAGCATTTGTTGCTCCAAACCTGGCTGATATGTCTTCCACTACTTTGCAGTCAATACCATGAACAACAAGTATTTTAAATCTTAAAAGTGTTCTGAAGTTAAAATTCTGAATGTCCACACAGCCACCATTCCCAGTCACCCTACCTTTTGTGCCAGCATTGGCCCACCAGCTCACAGGCTCTTTTCTGTTCTACCTTCCACAGCATTTTGAAGGACCACAGCTCCCAGAGAGCATCTGAGACACATCACACCCCTTGCAGTAGTATGAGGGCTCTACTGGGGCTCACTTACTCTGAAATGTTGGAGCTTGTGATTCACAGCAGCTGCAGGCATCTTCTGCTCTGCATATGACGTCTTTGGAATCAAATGAAACAACAGGCCGAAGACAAGCCTCATAAAAGCTGTTGACACATCGTCTGTTTCACTAAGGTTCAAATACTACGCAGCAGGATGTAACAGCAAAACTCACTCCGCCAAACCAAGATGCTTTCATATATGGGTTGATGCACAAGCCAGGAGAGAAAAGATGGATCTCACCCACTCTGGCCTCATCCCAAAGCAGTTTTATTGGGGATTTATCTATAAATCAACCACACAGCCATCTCTAGAAAGGGTCAATCCTTATTATAAAACATCACTTACACAGAACTGTAAATTTAAAATGCTTTTTACACAAATAGACTGGCAAGTACTTTCCCCCAAAAGAGCTGACAGCTGTCTGTACCCCATTGAGCTACAGGGACCCTTTTAAAAGCAGTTCCTTATTCAGAAACAAGAAGCTGCCTGTAGCTAGCATTCAATAAATCACCACTTTCAACTTTGGTTGCTCATTCTCAGATGTGTAATCAGAACATAGATTCATAGATTTCAAGGCCAGAAGGGACTGCTCTGATCATCCAGTCTGACTTACTGCATAACACAGGTCAGAGAATATCACCCAGTGACTCCTGCCGCAGAGGGAATTATTCTGGCCCTCTGTTTCAGATTCTGCCGTTGCAATTGCTGTTGACCAGTAAAATATGCTTATCCCATAAAACACTGTGCACATCACCTTATTCTGGAAAACTTCCAAGGCAGCAAGCCAGGCTCTTAGATTATATTTGTCTATAAGGAAAAAAAACAAAAAGTGATCCCCCCAGAGAAAATTCAGTGTTGCCTACCACCTTGTGGGGAATACAGTGCTGTTGATGAGGCTGAGAATAACAAAAAGCACATGGCTGGTTTGGTATATCACCGGTGGTTCCCGTGCTCAAGGCAGCAAGGCACTGCACTGAAACAAGTGGAGTGTAAAACCTCCCTTGCAGAACACAGGGATACACACCCTAACTTCACCCAGGGGACAAGAGATTTTGTATGCCCCATTTTATAGAGAGAGGAAAGGTTTTCAGGAAGAGGCAATAATTTTTATTAGACCACCTGATAGATTTCGGGGATAAAAAAGGCAAGGTATCAGTCATGCAAGCCCTTCTTCACATCTGAGATATAATTTTGTTGATACTGGCCTTAGGATATCTCAAAGGGCCGTGGAGTTTTTTGCCTAGTTTCCTGAAGAAGAACACTTGCGTGTTGTCTGTCTGTCAGTCAGCCCCACCTAATTGCTTTTGAATCAGTCAATCGATTTCAATCATATTGTCAGGGGGAGGGGTAAAGGTTTCACAGATATTACATTCTCTCACGTTTAAAGAAAATAGGTCACAAGGTAAAAGATGTGTGCCCCTACAAATGTGTGCACCTGCAAGGAAAAACTGTGGGTTGATCATAAAACAATCCACATGGGTGAGACATAGAGGAAAGCAGATTTCATCAGTTTTACAGAGCAAGGTAAAACTCTTTGTTTTCAAAACATGATTCCCTTCAAAGGGTCTCAAAAATTAACCCAGCTGTTAAAACCAGCTTCTCTGAGCCTGTCTTAATCACCTTTCCCATTTCATTGTCCAAGCTGGGCAAGCTTGCCATTTTCCTTACAGTAATTGCAAGTACTTTTTCCTTAATCTGTGATTGCAATGGTGATAGCTCATGCCTGTGGTTACTGAGAGCCCCAGACAAATTCCCTTCTCCAAACATCTAGCTGCTGACGGGTGAGCTTTGCACTGAAGTACAGATAGGAGCTATGCATCAACATCTGTGCTGTTGCATAAGATGTGGCAATGGCAATCTCTATCTCACGAGACCCTTGCTGTTTACTGAGGAATGGGTTGAGATCTAGGTCTGGAGTTCCCTAGGGTAACAATCTGCAACTAGGGAAGATCCTCAGGCTGTGATTTGCTCTGAAAACCTTTTTTTTTCACCCTGTCAACCGAACCCTGATGAGAAGGGAAAAACAGCACAAAAGGTGTTGAAGAGACAGAAGGTGTCAGAAAACAGTGATTTGACAGCTCTTGCCTTGTGGGCAACTGTGCTGACAAAGGGCTTTCTTCTCTTATCAAGGTGTTTTGTAGTCTTGTCTCATTCTGTGCGTCCAGTAGCCTTCCCTACTAACCTCCCCTAAAGGCTGATTAAAAATGCAATCTTGTTCAGCTTCTCCTCTGTCTCCTCCTTTTCTGACTTCCATCCTTCTCTCCACACACAGAACTCCAGGATTTCTTCCTGCTCATAACAGTCTGCACTACAGGTCCATCCCCAGATTTGACATTGTTCCTGGTGAAAAGGGTGACCTTATGCTCCTAGCTCCAGACTGGGCATCACCTGAGCTAATTTTCAGCCCCAGCTTCCTATGTGATACCAGGTAGATGACATCCTTACTTACAGACCCCCGCTTTAATCTGAGGTTACTTACCTTTTAGAATCATAGAAGCACGTAATATCCTGAATTGGAAGGGACCCATGAGGATCATCAGGTCCAACTCCTGGATCTACACAGGACCACCCCCAAATCAGACCATATGTCTGAGAGCATTGTCTGAACACTTCTTGAACCCTGGCAGGCTCGGTGCCATGACCACTGCCCAGGGCAGCCTGTCCCAGTGTCCGACCACCCTCTGGGTGCAGAACCTTTTCCCTATCACCCAGCCTGACCTTCCCCTGTCCCAGCCCCATGCCATTCCCTCGGGTCCTGTCGCTGTCCCCAGAGGGCAGAGCTCAGCGCCTGCCCCTCCGCTCCCCTCGTGAGGGAGCTGCAGGCCGCCATGAAGCCTACCCTCAGCCTGCTCTGGGCTGAACACACCAAGGGACCTCAGCTGCTCCTCATGTGTCTTGCCCTCTACACCCTTCACCATCTTTGTTGTCCTCCTTTGGACACTCTCTAATAGTTTTATGTCCTTCTTACACTGTGTGTACACAAAGGAATAACGTATTAGCTCACTCTTGTTTTTGAAACACCTAGGTGTGCTTGGAAGGAAACTGCAATGAATGTACCAAGCATACGATCTTTATCTGGTTCTCTCCATAAAAGCTGCCATGGTGGTGTTAATTCGTCACTAAGTGGAGACTGCCGCTATGATACTCACCACCAAGTAAGTAACAAATGGATTTCTGGAAGAGAGGAAGGGCTGAGGTGAACTCTGACACCTCGCACTTCCCCTATGTTCTCAGAGAGTTTCAGTAGTCCCCTGCTAACCACTTCCTCTCCAGGAGAAAAGACAATCTTGTGGCACAGACACCTGGCCAAGTCCCAGCACTGTACTCAGGCAGGAGCGGGGCCTCCTGGTGTTACCACAAATACCACGGCTTCACAGGCACAAGAGTAACATCTGATGTCTGGGTTGCTGGTGGGATGTGTTGTGAGGAGCTCCAGGGAGGAGGACAGAACCATGCCAAGGTGGTGCATGTGATGGGTAAAGAGCCAGAGAGGAGAAATAGCTTAGGTACGCTTTTTGCAGAACTGCTGTTGCACGCTTCTCCTCTGTAGTCATTGAAACTGGAGCTCCCCCACCCCCACCCACCCCCCGCAGTTTAACTTCCTCTATATTTAGCTACTCTACCTACTTACTTAACCAGGAACAATAATTTCTCATTTATTAAAATTCAGGTATGTTAGACACAAAGAAACTCATAGTGTAATTAGTCCTAGTAAAGTTAACACTGTCCTCCAGTGTTCATTTACAAAAGTTTCTTGTAACCAAATTCTTCCCTTCAGAGAACTCCCTAAAGGTGTTGCAGGTGCAAACATCAGAGTTCAACCCATCAGAAGACAAGCGAATGAAGAGATAATCCAGATCATCATCTCCATAAAAAGACAAATTAATGCATGTAACCAATATCCAAGTACGAATACACAGCACCGTGCAGATCTTTCAGAAATAGATGTTAAAACAATTGGTTAGTTAAGAATATGGATTTTCTGCCACATGCACAATCTCAGGCAGCTTCAAAGTATATTAATAAAATGCTAGCAACTGAAGAACCTGCAAGACTCATTTCAGCAAGCCTTTTTTAAAGCAGAACCCATATTATAATCAAAAAGAGTGATACATTTATTTGATCTATTTTGAGAATGAAGTCAGCTCAAGGTCAATTGCTGATCAAGAACAATGGAGGAAAACTAGGTGAGATAATTTTAAAGCTGTTTGAATTAAGACACAGATCCAACCTGTTTGAATGGTAATTTATAAGAAATTATCCCAATTTACATAATTCAAGTGTTTTTACCCTGGTACCATGAAGAGGTTGATCTACATATGAATTAGAAGATATTGTTACAGATAATTTTCTCCCCAAAACTCTCCAAATTGGAACTCACACATGGAAAACATGTGCTATGGGAGAATGATCTAGCAGATATGAAACTTCTGTTTCCAAGGGAGAAGCTTAGTGTTTCAGGCAATACACAGTGCAGCCTCCAAAAAGGCACAGTTTATCCCAAGCAGCAACTGAGATTCCTTTATAGGGGAATTAGGCAGCCCAGCACATTCTGGACTAGCTGAGCTCCTCTGGTTAATAACCAAAAGCCACCTGCAGAACTTCAGTAAGCACCCTTTTGTCCTCCTCTAACAAGCACACTCTCTCACGTATAGAATAGCAAGTTTCGCTGAAGACAGCCACAGCTGTCTTCCCTTTCCCTGCAAATGAAAGGGTCTGCACTCCTGCTACAAAATGGTTATCAAATGCAGTGTCAAAGCAAGTGTTTCCCCTCCATTGTAAGAGGCAAGCTGAATACTTTCGGCACAGCTTTCAGTGTCTTCAGACCCAACTGCAGCTGCACACACTCCAAACATTCTGCTCGCGGCTTCCTGTTTGCATTCCTGGGCTGGGGAGAAGGAGGACATTTCTTTCCAAGTCTGCTGTCTGCTCCTGGTTTTCCAGCTCTCTCTGTCTTTCTGCCTCTTTCTTTGTTCTTCCTTTAGGAAATCTTTGAGATTCATGAGCATAACAAGAGACCCTTCCCTCTTTTAAATTGGCTGGTTGTTTCAGAAAGGGGGGTGGGGAAAGCAAATAAATAAATAAATAAAATAAAAAGAAGAAGAAGAAGAAGAAGAAGAAGAAGAAGGAGGAGGAGAAGAAGAAGGAAAAAAAAATAAAATAGAACAGCCACTCTGGTCATGAGGGTGTTCACTTACACTAGCAGCATTCTGGTGCTAGCCTGAACTGTCTGTGCATGTGTGTCTGTGTGTGTGTGCATGTGCATGTGCACGTGTGTGGCTTGCACTGAGATCAGTAAGCCAAGTACTGTCCAAAGATACAATGCCATTGCTTCCTGCCGATACCAATGAGACAGGTTTTGCATTCAGAACTGTGTCAAGCACACTCCTTCTGGGGCTTTATACTCTCATCCACTGTATTCAGCAGGCCACACTCTGCCCTCCAGGAGGGCTCACTGGGAGTCAGACATGCACATCTGAGGTCCAAATTAATGTCTGAATCAGTGTGTGTGAGTCAAGGATGTGGTATTGGGACTGACAGGCCCTGACCATCATTTCAGCTTTCACTGCAGCTATCAATACTGATGCTTCTCACTTGTGGTAATTTTCCTTGCCCATTTCTTCAACCACAAGGGATCACCTCCTCTTCTCCCATCTCCTCTTCTTTCCTACTCAGGAAATCCTTTCTTTGCTGTACCTCCACTACCATTGTTGTTAAGTATTTAAACTTTGTGTCTGAAACATCCATAAGATGTTTAAATGTGAGAAAAGAACTTCAATCATTTTGTGAAAATCTTGAGTATCATGCTTGCCAATGATGCTGCAGGCAGATCTCAACCAGTGGGTTAATGTTTCCTTTATAAAGTGAAGACACCTGATTTCTGTCAGTCCTTGACTTAAAAACATACTATCAGCCACGGCTTCCTAAATAACCATATCAAATAGACAGAGAAAAGCAACTAAACTGGTAATCAGATGCCACTGAAGGGACACCAGCACAACACCTGCTGTCCCTGTACTGCTTTCAGGAAAAGGACTTCTGCTGTGCAAAGAAGTCTCTGGAGTATGCAGGGCAGATAAAGTTACAGCAACTTAGAGGATTTTGTTTCAGCTGATGCTTGGGAATAGAGTTGATCCAGAAAAGCTCTTTGAGGAGGTATAGAGACCAGGGGTGAGGACTGACTCATGTGACTCTGGCACTTACTTCAGTAAGTATTGCAGAATTATGCTTCAACAAGGGAAGTGGTAGGAGTCTGAATACAACAAAAATGGCACTCCCGCATACAAGCAGGAGCAGAGGGACTGTGGAGCATGACTGTGCAGACTCTGACAGCTCCAAACACTCTTTGTTGCTGCTCTGTTACAGAGATTGTTGTGTCCTCTGCACCTTGGGAAAATGAGGGGAAAATAACATATTTGTGTAACTGCTGGCAGGCTTTGCCAAAGCAGCTGCCATAGGCTCCATGTCAAAGCACCAGGGGAGCGCCTAATCCCCTTAGAAATTCAAAGGCATGTGAAACATTCTGTCATTACACTGTCTCTCTTCTACTCATCTCTCGGTCTTTGACTCTTCTGCATCCAGTTCCAGCTTCAGACAAGGGAAGCAGCGTTCAGTGTCAGCGTGATAAAATCACATTGTCTCAAAAAAAAAAAAGAAGAGAAAGGCTACTGTCAACAACTGGCATTAATTGGATGGATGGGTCAAAGAGACACTCTTTTCCCACTGCAGAAGGCTGGGGACATAGCAAGGGAATACAAGGCGAGTCAGGCAGTCCCTACCTCTACCGTGATCAAGCAATGTTCTGCATGTCCCCTGTGTTACACAGGAGATCAGCTGAGAGAATTGCAGCAAGATCTTCTGACTTTGAAAATCAGTGAGCTAAACCACTGGATCTTCATGCAGTTGTCCAAGGATGTTAGCCTCAGCAGACACACACTGATTTATGTCAGCTGATGCCCCACCATGGAGAATTTTATGAGATATCACTGAATTTGAAACAACAGAATCCAAGTAAACAACTACAATACACATGAGGGAAAAAAAAAAAAAAAAAAGCCAAACCAGTTTCCTCTGTGAGAATAGGCTTCAATTTAGGGGTGCTCTGTTAATGCAGAAGCTACATCGAACCCTATTTTCTCATACTCAGCATTGCACCTGGGCAGTTTTTGATATGACAGAAGAAAGCTAAATACAATTGAGTAAATTGGAAGTAAGGTGCACACTGATCTGCTTCTGCAATCATGGCTCAGAGACAGCAATCTGAGTTCCTGATGCTTTAGCATTTTGGAGGCAGTGAAGTGAGGCCCTCTGACAAAAATATCACCCAGTGTGTTTTTATTACCACATAATCCAAGCCTTTGCCACTTGTCCACATACCACTCTTTAATGCAAACCTCATGTCATCCTGCTCTTTTCAGGTCCCGATTAACTCTAAAATGCCCAGATTTTCAAAGCTACTGGAGAAACAGATCCTTTCAGTCAAGAATGTAGAAAGGGAAGGGAGGAAAGGAAGAGATGGGGGAGAGAGAGACCTTGAATTGCTTACCACTTCGAACCGATAAAGAAAATTAAAAGTAAAAATATGGAAACATTCATTTGATGTCTTCTATGCTTACAGATGAAACATCACTTGATATTATATAGTATGCCATATGAAAAGACATGGAGTACAGAATCAATATGACAGTTCCCTATTGTTCTGGGCAGTCAAAGGTGTCAGCAGCAAGGTTTTAAATCTATTTTTCCTCTACCTGGTGGATGGAGAACAAAGGTTTCTGCTGCCCCTTGAGTTTGCTGGGTGAACACTGACAAATGCAGTTGACATATATTAATTTTAAATCATCGCTCAGTCAGGTACCCTCCTAGGAAACAGCGTGCTTTTTTGTTTGTTGGGTTGTTTTTTTTTGTTTGTTTCATTTCATTGTTTTCTTCCCAGAAATAGAGTAACCAGACAGATCTTATTCCAGCTTGCTTCCAAAGCCAGATAAGACTAAGCCTCTTCTTAAACAGAAGACCACAAAACTGAGAATTGAGAAAGTTCATTTCATGGGACACAGTAAGATTATTTTCAGGAAAGTAATCAAATGTTCTTCTTCAGTATCAGACAGACTACTTGGCTACTTGACCTTTCTGGGACGTGACCTATTATCTGTGTGATCATCTAACACATGTGGAAGTTCTGGAGTATATCACAAAACTTATAGGATTCTGCACTGAGTTTTTTGTTCTTCATGATCATGGTGTATATTGAGAGTTCTCAGAATTCTCTATAAGAGAGCATCAGGAACAATCATCTATGTACCTACTTTCTACAAGGATATGCAATTTTTTTGGAACTAATTCCACACTGCACTAAAGATGCACCATAATATACTGCTTGCCACAAAAATGGCAGAAAGCGTTGTCAGCCACCTAAGTTTAGCCACTGTGGGCTTTTCTTGAGTCCCATAAAGGAAAACATGGAGGATAGACTTGCTCATGCTACAGCCACTATTATGCATAATGAGTTCAATTTCTACTGTCTTATAGCACTGAGCTTAACTCAGAAAATTTTTCCCCCAAATTTGTGCAGTCCTATTATAAGATGCTTGGCATGACAAAAAGTTGGAAATTTGCCATTAAGTTACAATAAGTTCAGCAAGAAATGCTGATAGGATTTGAGCATTAACCCACCAATGGAGAATGCCAGTGCATTCGTAGGATCATCAGTGTAATGGATTCTGGCATTCCCCTCTTACCATCTTTACAAATGTCACTTTCATTCTATTGTAAATTAACCCCAATTTCTTCCAAAGCTTCAAAATAAGGCTTGCTTGCAAGCAACCAGCCCTATCCACTTTGCTGCAGAATGTATTACAGCAGGAAGTATGTACGAATAACATATAGACAAATCGTTAAAGATATATACTGGACATACCTTAATAAATGCACAAGTTTGATCAAGAATTAGCTTAGACTATTTTCTGTGACTGAGAAGGAGCAAGCAGAGGCAGAAATTGTCCCAAGTAGAAGGCAGCAGAGATCTTCAGTTAAGTGAACTGGTTAACATCCTGATGGATCCGGATTTTATGTAAATTAGCAAAGGGCCCTTATAGTGAAAGATGCGTCACCAATGCACACTACTGATGGATCTGCCCTTAACCCTGCCCATTTAATATTGGAGGATTTTATTGCTTACTAGAGTGTAGTCTCCCATACCTTTATCAATTATTCATTCTGGAGAGAAGCCTTCTCTATGCAGTAGCAGAAGAATCTGTAGGTTAGATCTAATTTACTCTTTTAACCAGTTTACTCCAGTATCAAGTATTTAAATTGGCCTCACTGTGCTTTCATACGTTACAGCCATATATCAAAGCAATTTGTGCAAATGCCAGCTGAGCAGCCAGCTATATGTATCATGTATTCTGAGATTACACAGTTCCAAATGCCTTTGTAAGGCAAACCTTTCATGAATAAATCAGGAAATACCCTGATGCATGCTTTATGTAGAGCAAGGTATTCTATTTAGGTCACAGGAAGGTTCTGCCAGGTTTGCTAAAATGAACAAATCCCCAGTGTGTACTCTCACTCCACCACATTTCATAACACAAGCAAACATCTCCCACTCAGTCACCACTGTGCATTTGTGACTGCTGATGACCCTGCACTTGCTAAGCATTGGTTTGATAACTTGAAGCTCAAATAGCTTGCAAACCAGAAGGCAAGCTGTTCTGTTGTTTATGGCTGTTCTGCCCCACACAAGGAGTAACAGTGGTTAAAAAATAATAATGATAATAATACACAGATCCAAATCAAAACTCTGTCTCTTTCTTGCTGGAAGGAACCTAGAGCACGTACCTTTTCCACAGGGCTAAAAATGACTGGACAGCAGACAGATCTGATAACATAACACATGATGAGAAGTTCTCAGTGCAGTTTGTAGTTCTTGTCCAGGCAGCTGACAGACAGATGAGAATCAACCCATTAGGTGCAGAATATCTAAACAGCAAAACCAGGCCATGCAGTCATCTATTTCCTCTGCCTTCATTTTAATATGTTTTTTGTTGTTCTGATCACTCTTTCTGCAGCAAAAAATGTCTATGATAATGTTCCAAGAGAAGGAGAAGGAGAAGGAGAAGGAGAAGGAGAAGGAGAAGGAGAAGCAGAAGCAGAAGGAGAAGCAGAAGCGGAAGCGGAAGCGGAAGCGGAAGGCGAAGAAACAAGAGAAATGCTAGCAGAGTTAAGGGAAATAAATCACATCCTACCAAAAATACCAAACATAGGTATTTTTTTTTTCTTCAAAGACATGGCTTTCAGAGTAGAGAAATGGAGCTCCAAGTCAAAGTATTAGAGGATTACCATTCAATATTCACATTAGTGCTTGCAAAAACTTCCCCAAAGATCACTGGAACTTGCATGAGTGGCTGAGGATAAAGACTGGCCTTCTGCATGACACTGGCCATACTCCTCCTGCCTCAGCTACTGCCCACCTGGCCCATGAAGATGCCTAGCCACACCTCCCACATGTGCAACATGGCTCCTCATCTCCTGGATATTATTCATGATCATTATCCTTCCTTTCTTCTCCTTTCCCTCCCTGCCGTCTCTCCTCTGCCATATCCGTGGTGGCACAACACATTCCCTGCTCACACTACAGTTTCCCCACCCCTCCATCTGCTCTCAGGCACTGTGGTCAGGTAGAGAAGAGCAGCAGAGCAGGGTTGCAGTGACCTTGAACAAAGCAAGATACTTTTCTTTACCTCAGTTTCCTCCATGTAAAATGCAAGGTATATTCACTTCTGTAAAGCATTCCAAAGTCTTTTGACGTAAGAGACCATGTAACACCCACACATTATGGTGATCAAACTTCCAGCCCTCTTAGAAAGCCTTGCCTGCTTCCAGACCCCACTGACGCTCCTCTTTCCCCCCAGAAAATATTTTGCTCTTTGACAAACAGCTGTATTGTCTTGACCAACGTCACTGCAGCAGCCAGTTGACCTGATTATCAAAGTCCAGCCCTGAAAGAAGGTATTGGAGTAATGCAGACTGCTTTGTGTAAGTCCAGTACTCTGCTTTCAACATTATCTGCCAAAGCTTTCTGATTGTTTGGAAATTTGTTGGCCTGTCTACATAAGAAGTATTGAAATAGATTAGTTACTAAAACAGCACGGTGGCCTGTGGAACATCTCCCTTCAACAAATGGGAAATCTTCAACCAGTGATACTTTCAACAGAGTGTAAATAAGTCCAGGACATTTTCTTAACTATTCCAGGCTCTTTTTAGATCACAGCGGAGAACAGTAAAAGAAAACTGCTCTCTGTACCATTTATGTCTGTTTCATGCCTTTCATGCTTTTCCTTGATGTAAATTCAGCCTGGATCAAGTCTGAGGACATCATCAACATTGAAGAAAAACATAAACCAAGAAAGGGCAGGAACAAAGTGAAGAAAAAGTAAACCCCAAGGATATTAAGGAAGAGAACTACAAGGGGAAAAATATGAAATTTGAGGCTGTTAAAAATAAACCTCGAAGAAAAAATGAACAAAATGGATACAATTAGAGGGACAGTACCAACCTTACCATAGCTATATTAAAATCTTTTTACTTTTATCTTTTTTTTCCCTCAGAACCACTGGGGGGTTCTTATCACACTCCAAGATATATATTTTTGCATGGTTAAGGCAATGCAAGCCATACAAATCATGGAAGGAAAAGAAAAAAAAAAAGGTTTCTTGCAGAATCCTTGTTTTTCTTTTTAATTAACACATTTTAAGGTCTTTTTCTTTGCCTTTCTGAGTCTCCAGAGCATACTTGGGAAATGTTTTCCAGCCTCACTGTTACAGTAGGCGCTAAAATGTTGCCTGTTTCAAAATGCAAGCCAAGATGCTCGGGTTTCCAGGAAGTGGATCTTGACAAGAAACACCAAATACCAGGAGACTCATGATAAAATCACTAGTGCCAGCAGTGCTGCATGTTAAGATTTTTTAAAATTAATATTACCTCAGGGATTAGCAACTGGTCCCAAACTATACACACTGTGACTCAAAAACACTCTTAGCACATTAATCTTCTCACTAATGATTAGCAATTTGTATTCTAATAGGGCCTGTAGGACCCAGACAACATTGAGGTCCCATTGTTTTAGGGCAGCGCATGCACACAGTGGGACATTGAGCAGGCTCACTAATAAACAAGGCAGACTACAGGGAAAGGAAGGCACAGATAGTTGAACTGTCTTGCCAGAGATCACACAGCAGGTCTGTCTTTCTATCTTATGGAGGTTAGAAACAAATACATACAGCTCTTCAGTCTTAGGAGTTATTTTAATTATTGTCAAACCAAACTAAGATGAAAAGAATACAGGCAGAGTGTGTATACTTTCACAGATGAGTTGAACACCAGCTGAGATGAGGAACAGAATTCTCTAGGGAGTAATTTCTTGTTAATTGCTCAACTTCAGACATTTTCTTGGAAGACCGTATAAATTGCAGGCATGAATTGTTACAGGAGGGTCACAGCTTCTTCTGAAGAATCAAGTGCTATTCACTGACAGAGAGCACAATGGGGGCAGAGAGGGTGGGGGGGCGTTGTCTGCCTATTGGCACCTCTTAGAGATGTCAATATGCCTGTGAGAACCATGCAATGCGACTGCAAGAGCTCTCTCTTGCAGCAAGATGCAAGTTGCATTTGGGTAACAGGCCAAGAATTTATTAGTATTTCACACAGACGTAATCCCACCTTTGTAATCCTACCTGCAACCTACATGATAATACTATGAAGAGTCTGCTAATCAAGGAACAGTTAAATAATGTATCAACAGATGATCCTACATACATTTTAAATAAATATACCACTAAATGTTTAAAAGTAGTAAACAGTCTTACATACACAGACACATACACAGAGTGCTACATTTTTAGCAAGGCTGATAACACATTCCCTTTTTTTAAGAAAGAACATCCACTTCAGTTCATTTAAAAACACTGTTTTACACTTCTTCCTCATTAATATTCTTCCTGCTCAGTCTTTTGGAAAAGTATACAGGACCAGTCATTCCTATGTACTTCAGAGAGATTTTTAAGGAATTACTGAGAATTGGCTCTTTCAACTTTTTCAACATCTTTGCAAAGATAACTTCTGTCTAGAGCTTACCTGTCTTGGGTCAGCTGCTTACTTAGTGCATGCATCACCAGCTGTGCTCTCCCCACTTCAACAGTGGAAGTGAACATCTCTCCATGTTCCCAAGTACTCTCAGCTTGAGCAAGTCAGCAAGAAAAGACATGCTCCCTTGCCTAATTTGGACAGAAATATGTGAGGCATACCTCAGCCAGGAGTCACTAGGTGCTGGCACAGGAGCATCTAACCGATAGCTTCAGTTCTTGAAGGACATAAACCATCTCCCTCTCCCTCCAGCTTTCCTGAAGTCAACGTTACGCCAATTAAAGCTGGTTGAGACCCTTGCCCATTTTCCAGTGCGCTGTCTGTTGTATAAGCTGTACTGCTATGGACTAGGCTGTTATGGAAGGTAAGATGCCAGAGGACTGTCATCTGCTTGGTCTTCACATAAGCATGATGGGCAAGCTGCCATGACACATCAAAAGGTCCAGAAGTGCCAAAGCCCCCTGTGCCATGCTGCCCCTGCTGCCTCTTGTGGCATGTAGACAAGCCAGAATAACTTTCCCAGATACCATCCTGGTAGCTCAGTCAGGATGATTTTTCTTCCCCTGAGAGCTGATTGTCTTCTCCCACATGGACACCAGCTTCAGAGGCTATTATGCCACATGCACTGTCCCAGCTGTTCTGAGCAATTTGGGATGTGAATGCCCAAATGAAGAATCGGTGCTTGCAGCTGTAATCCTATCCATACTGCCATATTGCAAGAGGAGGACTGTTTTGGCCTTTGAGAAAGAGTAGGTGGGGTACTTTTTCCATGTACAGCAGTGGTGTACAGAAAACACCATAATGAAACTAAAAATTTAAAGTTTTAAAAAAAATAAAAAATATAACACTACTCAGGAGCCTCAGGAACCAGCAGGTATGTGTGTACTTGACCCAAAGCAAGGCCAAAGTGAACACCAATGCAAATCAGACAAGAAACTGCTAGCTTGCATGGTCGTATCTTACACAGATATAAAAAAAAGCTCTGTCAACTTCTGTGGAGTTATTCTGATTTACATCGGCTGAGGCCATGAGCCATAAAGTATCTCTTATTAGGCATATCTGATTTTGTTACTACCAGTACAAATTCACATTAAACCAGGATCTTTTGTGGTCTAAATTCATAATAGTACTTCTGAAATAAGTGTTCATTCCCTAGTCCTTCTGGAAGAAGTGGTAAGTCCCATGTAAACGAAAAGTATCTTGACTCGCAGTGGTTTAATTTTCAGAGCCAGGAGCAAAATGCTTGGAACTCATGTGCCCTACAGAAAGAAGAGGGACAGAGCATGTAAAATACCTCACTGGAGAGTACAAACAAACAACACTGATTTAAAGCCTTTAAAAAGCCACTTGTCCTGAAACATTAGTCCCTCCTTTATTAATGCACACACAATCTACTTATTTTCACAAACCAAATGAGTGCCCAGAAGGTGCAAAAGCTTCAACTTTTCCTTTTGTGCTTGTCTTATAAAAACTGGAGTGAGGCACAGAGGCTGGAGCTGCAGTCCCTTACACCTGCTCTGTCTTATCAGGGCTGTTGGGTGGCACCTTATTTATTGATGGGATGATATTCAATAATTGCAGACGATGTTAGATTAAAAACGAGGATGGCATAGGAATGGCAAACAAGCAGCTTTCTTAGTGTCCTTAAGAGCTTTCTAAAACAGAAGCGGTGCGTGAAGCACCTTGCCTGTCAAAGCTTCCTTCACTTTGATGTCTAGAGCTTAGCAGGGAGTTACTTATTTTGATCGTGACTTCTTGAAAATGGGAGCTTCAGATCTGCTTGCAACTCTGTTCATTTCTGACAGAGGGTGAACCAGTTTCTCTTTACCAGGGCAGGAGAACAGAAAGGGTGTGGGGAAAATGGCAGAGGACTTGAATGCCATGGGGGAGTGCAGGGGACAGTAGGGCAGGAGGCACCAAGGAAGCAGAGACCCAGACACCCATACAGGGCTCCAGCTGTGCGCAAACGTTTGCTTTCAGGCAGAGGATCTAGATGTTTTGGGCAGATTGTTTCACTTTAGGTAGGACACTGTTCAGCAATGGGGCTTACCGTGAAAAAAAAATAAATCAAGAAACAAAAAAAAAACAACTTTGGCTCATTCTAACCAGTTCTCAAATTTTACTTTTTTCTTCAGCTGAAAGTAGCTGCAGTGGAAAGTGTCAAGTACCCCTAACAAGCGATTAAGATGGGCAATACAGAACTTCACAAACAGGCTGCCTGACAAGTCTTCCCCATCAACACAGACTACAGAATCAGCATTCAAATGACCAGGGAAGCTGACTCTATTGACATCTGGCTCCTCTTTCAGCACATTAATTATCCTCTTGGGTTCTCCCATCTTCAGCTGCTTCCACACAGATGCCATCTCATCATTTATCTGCTCCAACATTTTCTCCCCATCCTGAACAACTGCACTCTTTTCTTCTTGCTAGGTATTCCTGCTTCAGCAGATGCATTTAGCCCGCAAAATGAGCTTACCCCATCAGTGTTTGCCTCAGCAGTGTCTTCAGAGCACAAGCTAATAAAGAAGAATACACTATTTTGTTAACACATGGATTTCAGGACATAGCTGCACCACAGTAGGCTCTATCCAAAACCAGGATCACTAAGAAAGAAAACTCAGCAGCAGCAACTTCAAAAGAATAATGGGACACAGCTTATTCTGTCATGCAGAAAGCTCGTTTTTTTTTTTTTTTTTTTTTTGGGGGGTGGGGTGGGGACAGCCAGAGGCTGAAGAGGCAAGAAGACTTGCAAACACAACATGTCCCAGGAGGGATTCAAACCAAGCAGAGCTTAGTAGAGGGTCTGACATTTGTAGCAATACACATTATGAAGGAAAAAAAATATATATATTTGAAAATAATCTTAGAAATTCCAAGTAAGTAGCTACAGCAGCATGGGTCATTACAAGTGGGAGTGAAATATAAAACAGGATCCCTAGTTTCTTGTTCTCTGCCTGGCCTGGGCTGGCGTGGCTCTCTCATTAAGAGCAGGGAGCAGCAGCTTAGTCCAACAAGCAGGATGCTATGCATTCTAAAGTGTTCTTGCTGTGACTGTGGAAACTGAAGTGGTGTCTTCTCCAAGACCCTGACAGCAGGCTTGTTTGGATTCTGACAGAGCAAGGATAATGGAGTCTTTTCTGGAGCTCAGACATTCAGGTTAGTTGCTTGTGCCAATAGCTCTCTACACCTCAGGATCGATAAGCTCAGTAAGATTTCTGGGCTCAGTAACTGCTCCATTACAATTGCAAAAACAACCCTTTTCATCAATAAATCAACCTAACAAGTAACCTATCTAGGACATCCTATCAGGGGTGTTTCTGATGATGCAGCAAGTTGTTTCCTTCACTGCACTGTTGCTGAGTGCATAACACAATACTACTGCTACATTGCATTAGCCATGTCCAACTCTTTTGGACACTCTGGAGTATGCAGAACAAGTTACAAGTGCCTCAGCACTTGCTGAAGTGCTTCAGCAAATCACAAGTGGTAAATTATTTCTCTTTATAATACCCACAATACCAGATTTTATCACATTAACACCCTGTGACAGCTTTTCAAGGAAAAATTGTTAGACATATACTTCTTACTTCTTAAAGTGGCTAACAACTGTTGAGATGGTGACATACTTCTCTCAGATGCAGGACCAGAATTAGGATGAATTCAGGAAAACCTTTTGCAAAAGAACCCATAAATAAGAAGCTTACCAAACATTAGCCCAGATCAGCATTATCAAGGGAACACAGCACCAGTATCCTGCATCACTGCTATGTACTGCATGCATTCACTAATGCTTCAGTCCTGTATCTTAGCATACAGATTTCATAATCATAAAATTACCTCTTGTTTTATTCCTTTGTTCCATAGCTTAGATATGAAATATTTAGCTGGTTACTTCATGCAATATTTGCCTAATGTTAATTCATAGCTTGGGAAAAAAAAAAAAAAAAACAGGAATTAACATTAGGTTTCTTGGATTATAGGTGGAAGGCTATACAGTTAGCTAGATTTTCAGGAATCCTGTCAGTCAGTAGCTATCAAAGCCTGTTAAAATTCCTTGTTTAAATATTACTGTTTTGAGGAACTATTTTTCAGTCCTAATGATACCAAAACTGTGATGATAACACATATTCATTGCAACCTTTTTGACATTTTCTTCCTTGTAAAGTTTGAAGAGCTTTAAACCACTAGGCAAGTGTGTTAATCTTGGGGGACATCTTTCAATTCCTATGGGAAAAGTATGTACCTACTCCATCCTTTCTCCTGTAATGTCTTTGCTGAAGGAATCTCATTTTAACTACCTTATCTGACTTTTCCAGTGAGAAACTCTGAAGAAATGAGCTCTTATCCTTAAGGGAGGAGGATCGGGTTGGAAAACATTTACACAGATAAGATGTACACAAATCCATATGATTTGATGCGATGCCCTCACAAGAGACGAGTGAATTCACCAAAGTCATTGTGAGGCCACCCATGATAATCTCAGAAATGTCATGGAGATCAGGAGAAGTTCCCAAGGACTGTAAGAAACCAAATGTTACTCCTGCCTTCAAGACAGACAAGAAGAAAGATCCTGGGAACAGCAGGCCAGTCATTTTCAGCTCAATCCATGCGAGGGCAATGGAGCAAAACCTCTTGGAAACTGTTTCCAAGCATATTAAGGACAAGAAGGGGATTAGGAGTAGGCAGCAAGGATTTGTGAAGGGGAAGTCATGCCTGACCAGTGGACAATGATATGAGTGGCTCAGCAGTTGAGGGCAGAGTGGCAGATGTTGTTTATATTGACTTTTACAAGGTTTCCACTGCTGCCTTCCATAACATCATCATAGACAAACTGACAAAGTGCAGGCTAGATAAGTAGACAGTGAGGTGGACTGAACGCTGGATGAGCTGCCAGGCTGAGAGGGCTATGATCAGAGGCATGAAGTCCATCTGGAGACCAGCCACCAGCTGTGTGAGTAGGTGACACACCAGAGGTGTGCTGCCATTCAGAGAAACCTCAATAGGCTGGAGCAATGGGCTAACAGGAACTTCATAATGTTCAACAAACGGAAGAATGAAGTCCTGTACCGGGACAAGAATGCACCCTTGCATGACAGGGACCAGCCTACTTAAAAGCAGCTAGGCTGAGAAGGACCTGGAGGTCTTGGTGGGCCACATCCCAAGATGTGGTTTTGTGGCAAACGTCAAGATCCTGTGCCGCTTTCAGAGGACATTGCCAGAAGGTCAAAGCAGGTGATCCAAGCAGCCCAAAACTCCCTCACCAACATTATGATTCTATGATCTTCCCCTCTACTCAGCCCTGTGAAGGCACATCTGAAGTGCTGTGTCCAGCACTGGGCTCCACAGGACAACAGATACATGCACATACAGGGGAGAGTCCAGCAAACGGTAACAAAGATGGAGAAAAACTGGAGAACCTGTTGTATGGGGGAAGCTGAGAGGGCTGGGAATGTTCAGCGTGAAGAAGACGAGGCTCAGGGGGATCTCATCAATGCACATAAACAACTGACCAGGGGGCATAAAGAAGACAGAGCTAGCTTCTCACAGCACCTCATAAAAGGACAAGATGCAATGGACACCAATTGAAACACGGGATATTCAACTGAAATGTCATTAAACAAAACAAAACGAACAAACAAAAAGACCTTTTTTTTACAGGGTGGGTGGTAAAAATCTGGAACAGGTTGCCCAGAGAGCTTGTGGAGGTTTTTTTTGTTTTGTTTTGTTTTTGAGAAATTCAAAACCATACTGAAAAAGGTTCTAAGAAATCTGTTCTAACGGCCATTGTTCGAGTAGGGGATTGCTCAGGCAATGTCCAGAGATGCCTTCATCTTCCACCATGCTGTGATTCTGTGATTCTGGCTGTTAGCTAGTCTATACTTCTTACCTAGTTTTCCAGCTGGGTAGCTGCCAGCATGAAGGGTTTCACAGCTGCTGCCAAAGATTGATTTCACCCCTTCCAGAGCTTGTTATGTAACAAAAGGAAATCAGACATATCATGAACTGGCAAAGTCCTCAAAGACTCAGTGTGAATATGGGGGAATGAGAAGGAAGGGAGAAGCACCCTTTCAACATATATCATTTCACGCATTTTACCACACAATGAACTATGACTGTAAACATGATGAATGCTGAATACAAGCAGTTGTGCACTGGGTAAAACACACAGTACAGGGAATCCACCCCAGTCCATTTTAAGTTTGAGTCTGTCCTTTCAGGAGACCATCAAAGTTTCTGTAGCATGCCAACTTCAAATCATCATCTGCAGTCATCACCACAGGTTCAGAATCTATTCCAGCGTGTATTGTAGCCAGCATTCTACATTTCGGATGTCTTCAGGAGAGCCAAATACTTGCCTACTCTGCAGCTGAGTTAACAGAAAAAGACATTCGTGCATTTGGGTCTTCGTGGAGCTAGCTTCCCTCACAGCCCTAAGGAGACTTCTGACACTGGCACTTTATGCCCCAGCTCACCTGAGACAGGAGAAAGGGACTTCTTGAGATCTGCGAGTCAAACAACTTCAGATGAACATGGGTGTTCACTGTATTCAACTCTGTCAGAAAAATTCTTCCAGTGTTAGCAATGATGGTAACGTTTGAAAGATCTGGGGCTGTATTTTTGAAGTTATGATGCCTAATTCTTGGTTATTTTGACAAGTCGATCCCTCTCCCAGTGTGTGTGTTTACATGGGACTTACTAACCTCAGCAATATCTTGAGGGTGTTCACAGTGGTGAATGCACAATGACCTTTTTATCTAACCAGTGAAATAAAATGTAACATTGGCCATGGTACTGCTGCCTGAAAGCCTCTATGTGACTTTAGATTGCAATGTCAGTGATTGCTCTTCTCTTGTGTTTGTTTAGGTTCTATTTACATGTATATTCTGCCTTCATGTAAGGCCATTCATATGCTGAAGATTTATTGAGCTCATCTACCATTATTCTTTCAACTACAGCACTTTTTTTTTGCAGTATATCTGAAGTTTCCTTCCATATATTGATTAGATATGAGGCGATGTAGCACATACAGATATACACATACATAAAAATAATAATAATAAAAAACCACACTTGTCTTTAGGCAGTTTATGTTCTCTTTTGGATTTAGAGGCAACCAAAGAAGTCCGAGCCTAAAATAATGACTTGTGAATTATCTAGGCACCCTCGAACTACTCCTTACAATTGTAGCAGTGATGTGTCCAGATTCACTTCCCTGTGGGCGCTATAACTGCAGCTGACTTAGCATGACTCTTTGACATGTTATAATCATGTTGAAGTCACAGTATTTTGCAAAAGAAGGAGTTCACTTTGCAGTATCTACAGTCTATTTTTCAACTATATTAAGTATTCAATGGCACAGTTCATCAGTGCCTTCCTGCCCTGGATAGCTACAAAGTGCTATATAGAAAACACACTTTACACAAAAGTGGAGCACCCATATTACCTATTGCAAACTCTGAAGTGCTAGTACAAGAAATATACTACTGTGAGGGGGATTTGTTTGTTTGTTTTTTTTTTAGCCAGTTGTTGCTAGCATTGTACTCCTGAGGTTGAGGAATCAGCCTAGAACTTCCAAGCATTTTTCTTCAGAAGACCAGTACCCTCTATTCGATGCTTTTGAACGTCACTCTGGAACAGGCTGGATGGAAAATCAGTTATTCTACCTATATATGTTTGTACATGTATTTACTTATTTGGAGTTGGAACAAACAAAAAAGCACAGGTAACATTCCAGGTTAGAACATCCAATATTGGAATGTTTTCAGACCTCTGGACCTCCAGAGTACAATTATTCCTGTGAAGTTTCTTCTTGGCTGAAGTGCTGTCTAACAAAATAGAGGAACCATTTTATCTGTACAATTGTTATACAAGTAAGAAGTCTCTCTATTGCTGTATCTGAGGTGGTTGCTCAGACAGTGAGGTCTCTCAGCAGATGTCAGGACCAAACGACCCTGAAGTATTGTAATGAAATTTGATCCCTTTTGAGCAAAGCTGTGTATATGAGCTGATACTACTATGTTCTGGACAAAGAAATAGCTTGAACTACACTGTTTCTGAGGTCAGCTAGGAAAAAAAAAAAGGCTGGAAACTTCTCCATGAACCTAGACATTCAAGTTGGTAGAGGTTAGAGACCCTTGCACATCCTTGGAAAGTTAATGTAAGCCAAGCTATAGCCCTCCTTTCTACACCTTCAAATCTCTTTAATTTCTTCTTTGCTTCCTTCCTTCTCTTTGTGCATTCCATTGCCACCTGTCCACAATGCTTCAGATTTTTTTCATCAAGTTCCTACTAAAGCTGTGCAAAGACCTCTTTAGAAACACGGGAAGTCCAAACGGGACAAATATGCTCTTCAAGACAATGAATCTATTTTTTCTCACCTGTACATCTATCCAGCTGATTTCCTTTACATGCCATTCATTGTCTTCTGAGACTCTGCTGTGGATACGGGGAAAGTAGCTGGTGCTCTCTACAAGTATTTTCTTATTTCAGATAACACTATAGTTATGTTTCTTTGGTTCCCACAATCAGATGAGTCTTATTTCTTTTGTTTATTTGCCTTTCTGGACAATCTTTGGATCTGTCGTAATATCAGATAAAACAGACCCTCGTAAAAATATTTATGCTTAATTGTTTTTAAGGTTCTGAGCAACAGAGAAGCATTATCTTACGGTTCAAGGTGCCCCACACTACTGCCAAATATCCAATTAATTGAAATTAAAGAAAAAATAGCAAACAACAAAAAGTATGAGGAAATAGATAAAATGTGCTTTTCAATCAAGCCATTCACTCCACCTAATTTCCTCTCTTTTGTAAAAATAATACTTTCAGATATATTTGCAGTCTCTAAAGAGAAAGTCTATGTGTTGTTTTTCCAGCTGCCGCATGTTTCAGTGGCATGTTGTTGCATTGCATGTCCTTTATCAGAATCCTTTGGGATGTGTAATGCACATCACAATAAGAAGCTGAGGATGATACAAATAATTATAATGTGTGATGCAAACCCACTGTTATAAAGTCAATCTCTCAGCAAATTCATCAACTCGACACATGATGTACAGTACCAATTTTATGTAAATGAGTTGTCTAATCCTGCTGGGCAAAATTACTCTCTGATGTAAACTCTGTTAAATTCAATGGAGTTACACCAGGAATTCATTGTTTTGCTCATAAGATCTGAAGCCATACTTTGCATGTCTCATTCATTTGGAAACCATGGTAATAAGAACAAGAGTGAAATCACTTTATTCTGAGTATCAAAGGTATTATATTTTCTTTTGTTTAAAACAAAAGGCTACCTTAAATATTAGAAATTATTATCATTTTACAAACACAAAATATTAACTTAGAAAATCATATTGATTTATAAAGCTCTAAAAGAGCAAAGAAGCCCAATAAACACAATGAATAAGTTTTTGCTGAATCTTTCAACCTTTGGGTCAAGAATTAACTAAAGTTTAATGCCTAGAATACAAAAAGCATTAACACTATAAACTGTCTAAAAGAACAACACAAACAAAAACAAACAAACAAACAATGAGACTGAAACAGGCATGAAAAGCAGTTAGCTGGTTTGGTTAGCATTATTTTGTACAGAGCTGTAAAAACAAATGAACAAACAAACAAAAAACCCGCAAAGACAAATCCCCAGACTAACAACTGGATTACTCTAATGTAGTTAAAATGTGCCAGTTACCCTGAAGTTTAAAAACATACATAAATGGTGATATCCAACTTTTGTTTTTAAAATCTCCTTATTATTAATGAACCATAGCACTAGTACTTATGGAGTCTAAATTAAAATTGGATTAAAACTATTTTCTGGATATATCCAAATTTTATGGCACAGTCTCAGCCAGGATATTAAATCTGAACAACACAGGCTTTGGAGGTAGTACAGCTTTAGAAGACAGAACCTTTAGACGTTAGCAGCAATGAGTTCTAAATGGAAGTCCTACACATTTCAGGTTTGATTTTGTGTAGTCAGATCGAAGCCTGTCACCACCAGTTTTCTTTTTACACTATATGCCAAACTGAATGAGGATTTACATTTTACTTCGCTTCAGAAATTTTATAAAGGGCTTATTCTATGAAGAATCTCACCTTTCTTGATGTTAGATTACTGTCCAGAGAGCAGGAGTAAAAAAAATCATATAATTTTGAGCATTTAGATTCAAACTTTGTTATCCAACACGTAATAAGAATCATTAAAGATATTACAAACTTCTTACTATGAAATAGATGTCATTGCTTTGCTTCAGATCACACAGTGAAGTGGGATGATCAGAATATTTTCCACAACTTTCTCACTCCACTTCTGCTTATCAAAGTTAAATACATGTGGTGGGTGATGTTCCACAATGTCTCTTCAATATGACTAGCAAATGGTCAACTGTTGCTTTATGTGTAACAGCTAGTTTTGTGACATCCTGCTATTAGATTCAGTCCACTTCCAAGAGTAACAGAATGAGTATAAAGCAATGAACCTTACTCCAATCTTGTTTGCATTTTTCAGTACCATTATTGGAGAGATATTATGAAATTTGAGGTAGCCCACTGATAAATAAAAGCAGAATCAGGTCCAATAAAAACTTCTGTAGAACCATTTTTCAGGTTAGGTAATATCTTAATCAATAAGGTACTTGCATGAAGAACAAAAAAAATAAAAAAGATAAAAAAGAAAACAAAAAGGCAACCGTTAGATGCCAGGACTTACTTGGAAAAGTCATCCAAAATCTTTGTGTATTGTAAATATACTTTTCTTTCTTTCTTTCTTTCTTTCTTTCTTTTTTTTTTCTTTTTTTTTTTTTTAATATCTTCTGCCCTCCAGATGGTCTACTGTGATGACATACACCTGTTCAGCGTCAGCTATTACCCATAGCGACATATGGCAATTCACATATTGCCTGGGCTGAGGGGATCTGGGATTCAGGTCACCTGGGGTCTGTTTTCAAGTGGTGTGATGGCAGCTGTGGGAAACATGATGACTGACAGAAAATTGCTGTTCCTCTCACCAGCAGAAAAATTTAGATGTCTTTAAAAACCCAGCAGCTGTACCTTAACTTCACCATGTAGGTGTAGACAATGCTGTGAGTGGCTTCTTCAGCAAATGTAGTATGATGGTGGTGCAATGCTATCATATTACATATTTTCAGTGGGAGGAATTGTTCAACATGGACAACATGAGCTGTTATGGTAACAACTCTTGAAGTGTGCTGGCTAGGGAGGGCTGAATTGGCTCAGAGCATAATGAATCTGTGGACCTCTGCCCATTCCTAGAACAATGTCTAAAACAAAGTCTCTGTAGGTACTGAAATGTGCAAGTGATTTCTTTGTTCCTCTGCTAAATCTAATTTGTGTGGGCTGCTACAATATTATTGCAATAGGATACAACAGAAGGTAGCTTAAGATAGAAAGCATTTGGAGCCTTCTAGAAGAGAGACTGTTAGAAAATGGAAGATACAGGAACCAAAAAAAAAACAAAACAAAACAAAAAAACACCCTAATATTCATTGCACAACCCTGTGATGTGGGTTTTTCTTTCTTGTTGTTGTTGAAATAATTTGTCTAGCTCTGGAAAAGAGACTGTTTTCATGATCCTTCCAGGAGAAACAAAGGAAGAAACTCATTGGTGATGCTGTGGTTTTGAGATGTTCTGCTACATGTTGTTGAGTTAGAGATTTAGATAGATTTCTGGTGAGTAACTGAATTTCTTGGAATTTCTCCAAAGCAAACACAAAATGGGAACTCTTTAGAGGTCCAGCATACCTCCCATAATTCTTGGTAACATGTCTTTTTCCTCCCTGCTGGTGTTTTATTCTATGTCTGCAACTAAGCAGGGCAACTGCTTTGCAGTTGAAGACAAACCTGAAACAGAATATGACTTTTGAAAAAAAAAAAAAAAAACACACCACTATTCTGGGCACCCCTAGCTCTAATTCCAGCCAGTCTACGTCTAATGAACTCTACAGGAAATGCTTTGAAGCTTAAATAGAGAAGGTCTGATTTTTCTGTATCTTCTAATTTTCAGTGTATCTTAAGTGATCCAAGCTGAGTTTCACCCTCATGCAACAGGATTAATGTGGCTGTTGAGCACACTCTTGTGTGTTATTTATGGTGGTCAAGATCTTTCTCTAACAGGAACACACTCTGGTAAATCCCAAAGAAGACCTTCTCTGCACTTCTGATTTAATAAAACATTTCCACATGTACCACACTTTAAAAATAGAAGTTATTGTAATGAAAGCAATGATATTATTTAAACAAAATTACTGTTTTACATCAGGGCACTCTCATTTTTTGGAGCTCTCCATGTCACACATTCTAAGTCTTTTGTGTTGCTTCTTCTACTTCCTACCTACGGAAAATCATTTAACAGCCTGCTCAGCAGGCAAATCTTGTAGACCTTATTCAGGTGATAATTCAATTGTGTGATGGCTTCAGACAATAAGACAGAACTAATCAAAGTTTTCAATCAAATATATTTTCCAAATGTCAAATGATCTGTCTTTTTCAGTGATCAATTTCAATTTTTTGTAGCTTTAAATGAAAAAAATCACCTTGCTGGTCCCAACAGTATAATGGTTTCACCCACATGTTCCCATGTGCTCTCAATTCCGTTGTTTTTATTTGTGCGAGTTAATGGTACTGAAAGGAGGAAAACAATGGGGAAAGCAAGGGGAAAAATACTCTGAAAAATGTCATTTTAATCCCTTAGAAAGCATGAAGTGCATATACTTAAACAATGCTCCCACAGTGTCATAGGCAAAATCCTTTTCCCATCAGTTTCAAGAAAGATTGTAAGTTTTGGTTATAACCAAACTGAATCCACCAAAATTCATGGAATTACTGACTTTTACCTGCAGCATGGATAACAAAATGTAGTCCTAAAGCTGAGAAAAATGAAGGTTGTTTTCTATTACAAAATGAACTGATTCATTTAATCGTGCTATTTTCTTACAACCCATATATTTCACCTTTTCATGCTACTGAATGAATAAAAATCAAAATGAGAGAAGAAAACGAGTGGAACATTTTCTTAGCATCAGGCAACTGAATAATTTCAATTCTGGGTCATCCATTCAGGACTTCGAGGAGTACAGATGTTTTATTTTCCAGTGCTGGATGATAACCATGTGGAGAACGTCAATCGCTCCGTGTTTATGAAACAGTATCTGGGTTTAATTTCTGCTGTCTGTCAATTGGAGCCTTTGATCTTGGCCTGGATTTTTTTTTTCCACTTCACTCTAAGTGACTAGAGGCTACTGCTGTCACTGACTCTTCAATTTCTGATTTCACTTTGTAAAAGATTTATTTACAGGAATTCTCCCAAATATGATCCTTAACTGCATTATTTTTTTTCCTTTGACCCTCAAGGTATTTTGTAGTGGGTTGTTGTAGGATTAACCTGAAGTAAAATAACCCGTGCAAGGCAGAATGGAACAGAGTCTATGTGAATAAACACATGTATTTAAGAAAAAAGTTCAGTTTTAATAACTAATTGCAGCTGGGACTTTAATATGCTCTTCTTTTTTGAATCAAACTGAAATTCTTGGTGATATGTGTTAAAAAATATGGTTTAAATTTCTGATGATCAAGTTACATAGATTAAAGTAATGGATACCAGACTCTGCATCAATGCAGTTATAAATATGGATGAAATGAATGTACATTACACAGTTATAAATCTGTGTGTTCAAGGAAAAGCATAAATCTCCATCACCTTTTCCGCCTTGGGATATGAAGGATATGGCTATTTTTACAGTGTTTTCGACGAAATTACGAGTTGGAGTAATTTGCTTGTTCTGAAAGACTTCTGGGTTTTTACAAGCATTCGAGTAGCATTTTATTTACAATGGCGTATCATTAAAACACACAAAGCAATGTGTGCTGCAAAGAACCATGTGACTTTCCAGACATGAACGCAAACAGGATCACGGTGCATTCAGTTTATAAGTACATACAGCGTTCATAGAGATTTCTGTCTCTGCAGACATTTGTCAGGTGTGGCATAACCACATCTCTTTTCACTATTTCCTTTCAATGCCTGTCAATGCACAGCCAAACAGTGGCAAATAAGAGGATGTGGTGAAGCCTTATGGTTAGAAGGAGAGGTCTGATTCTAATCTGTGATAAACCACTCGCACACTGTGTGCTACTGGGGAAAGTCCCTGAGCTTTTTTTGGTTTGGTGCAGCCAAGGAGACTGCAATAAATGTTAGGATGCAATTCATTATCTGTGATCTTCAGCTGATTTTGGATGTATTAGGAGATAGAGGCCTGGGAGATCTGGGCTGCTTGTGCAAATCATTCTTCTCCCTCACCCAGAAGCAGTATGCCACCCTCCCTGCTGGCTTTGAAGTGAGACTTGTGCTCTCCTGTGAAGCATTCAGAGGGTCAACAGTCTGCCACTTCTTTTTTGGGAATGGCACTCCTCCTCCTCCTCCTCCTCCTAGACTGTTGCCAGTTTCCTACGAAGGGAGGAGATGGCCTCTAGAGTGATAGGGGTAGCATTTCTCTGCTATGTGTACAGTGAGCCCTTGGCATGATCTGCTCTTCAGCCCTCATATGTGGAGTCTGAATTCCTTGCGACACTCCAGGGAAGGGGCTAACAGGCTATTTCCATAATATGTCCTAGCTTTTGGATGACCTGCTGTCAATGAGAGAGACAACAATCCAGGATAATTGGAAACATCATGGGGAAAAGGGGAGAGGAGCTGGTTTTGTTTTCTTTGTGTGTGATTTTGATCCTTCAACACAAACACGACTGCTTAAAGATAACAAGGGCTCTCTCTAGTCAGCAGATTCTGTGGAGAGCAATTAAGGAGCTTTTCTGGTGCCTGGCAGCTAGCACGAAACTCTCTTTCTCAACAGAGATATATAAAATCCTGCTCCAGCTATGCAAGCAGTAACTGGCTGAAAACTGACCATGAGTTTCAGCCAAATTCTCTAACATCCTATGATGCAGTGAGATCCATGTGGCAGGCCAAGTGAGATCTGTTGCCAGAAAGACACCTGTGGATTTCATCACCTATGGCATAAATCTTCATGGTGAACCTCACCCAAAGCTACATTGCAGAGTTCATTTGCTTTATATGTTCAGTAAGTTTTTTTATGTTGTATTATCTGTATTTCACATATTTCAGGATGCTTTCCTCACTAAAACTGATGCTAATTAAATGTGATTTTGCCTAAACTTGAATTTTTCTCTCATAAACCTTCATTCTGCTATTTGGTGCTTCAGAAAAATGAGGCTGCTGCACGGACAGACACCACATTTTCAAGTATATGACAATGCAAGATTTGGAGCTTAGTGATTCTCTCCATTCAAATTGCACTGAGTGAAGCTTTTACAAGAATAGTCCAGCCTTCCCAGGTGTTTGGGTTGCCATAGCAGAGGTCTGAGCTATGCTCAAAGCTATTGAAAATCAGCAACACTCGATGAAGTCAATGGTAAGGTGAAATCAAACAAATATCTAGTCTTTGAACACTTTCCTGTAGCTATAGGAATTAATGAAATGCCATGACTTCAGTAGATTTATTGCAAAATGCATGAGTAGAAATGGAGACTTTGTTAGGACCACATGAAGTCATTTTCAAATTTATATATATAAATGATTTGGCCACTGCTTCATCTCCTAGGCTCTGTCTTCCTGCTAGGCTCAAGGAAGGCACACAACCAGTGGTCAGACCAAGTCTCAGAACAAGAGAAGTCAATAAAAATGAAGACAAAGACAATAAAAATGAAAGCAAAGCCCTAAGTCTTACACCAGCATCCTGCCCCAGTGGCTTGTACTGGAACTGGGCAAACCGAAAGTAGCAAGATATTCCCGACAGTTCATGTATGCAGGACTGGCCCAGACAGCTTGCCTTGGTGCCAGAACCTGCGCACATCCTGCTGAGGACAGGGGTCCATCCAGCAGCAGGTCACTACATCCCACCCCTCCCAGCAGCCTCTACCTGCTGACCATGGCAGGCTCCTACAAAATTTGTGCTCTTTGTTCATGTCCTTCCCCTTCCCAAAGAGATCTGCACTTCCCCACATCTGTTCTGTGTCTGTGGGAGTGGGATGGAGCTGCATGGACTTGGACACCAAGGTCCAGCCCGTCTGTCATTCCTCTTTTTTAGTTCAATAGCATTTTATACAAATCATTTTCCTCTTCCATTCATTCTTAAACCCCCAGTCTCTCTCTCATATCTCTGTCCTAATTAATACTTCGTTTGTCTCAGGCTCTTCCCCTACCCAGTGCTCACTAAATGCATGGGCACTCTTGCATTCATTCCAGGAGCACTGGATTGGCCCTAAGGCAGTGGGCTGAGCCACCTGCTGTGACAAAACATTCATATGGATGCCTTTCTTGGTCTCCAACCATCACAGACTTGCCTCTGGGACTTGTGTTGCTTTTGGAGACTGCCAACCTTCAGTGGCCAGCCACCACAGAAACTGCCTTCTTTGAGGACCAGAGACTTCTGCCTGAAGTTCAGCTTACAGATTCAACCTAAGATATCCAAGAAGATCAATGGAAAATATGAATGTATACCCAGCTGACAGTAGACTGTATGTCTTTAAGAGGTACCAGCAGCACAGGCAACATCTGTGCCACTTCTCCATGGGATGACTTGCATGGCTGAAATATGAAGGAGCAGCTGTCCATGACATTGATGTCAGAGTCTGATTGGGTATCTGGCTAACCTCTGGACATGTGAAAAAAATGTTTCAAGTTAGTACAGTCAGTCACCAGCCATAAAGAGAAATTTCATCTCTGATTATTTATTGCTTTTCTGACCAGTTCCTCATTGCAAGTAATCAGCTTTCCACTCCCTGAGAATTACTACCAAACACTACAGCTACACTGAAATAAATAAATAAATAAATAAATAAATTGTATGTTTTGAATTTTCTTCTGAGGAAACATGATGAACTTCTTCAGTGGAAGGCCTGTGATCTGATGTTGTTGACAAACTCTGCTGGGTCTCCAATAAATAAAAAAGGAGGGTATGCATAACTTTTGGTATTCACACAGGTTGAGTACACAGCAGGAAGAGGAGATGTGGCCTAATGGGTGGTAACACACTCTGTGACCTTGCCAGTCCTCTGGGATAGTTTTCAATGCCTCAATACTTCCTATTGCACCTCAAGTCTATTTCCACAGCACGAGAGGCATTCAGATGGCAGCCAGTAGATTGTATGCTGTGCCAGCAGGGCATTTTAATTCCTCCATCTCTTAGAAGTGCTTTCATCAAGCAAACAAAATTTTCATCAAACCCTGAGGTCTCTTGTTCTTTGCAGAGACTGCCTCAGCTGTGACAGTCTTCTCGCAGACTTTTGCCACAAACCTGCTGGGCAGCAGGAGACATTGCTGCCCCCTCTGGAGGTACTAGCTAGTAAGATCCACGAAACAGGAGATGAACTGCTGTCTGTCACTGCCCCTCCAGCAGTCCTGTCCTTTCCCTTAATGGAGAGTAGTCCCCTCCAAACAAGAACTTACACTGGCACACTGCAGATGCAGCTTTGAAATTTCTGTTTCTGGTTTATAGCTTCTATTCACTTCATTTTCACTGCATGGTATTGCAGTGATGTCTGTCATTCTTCATGCCCCATGCCCTTCCTGACACAAACACACCTCTCTAGAGTGTAGATTTATCTAAAATCTCCGGATAGCTGTATGCCGCAAAGCAGGGCATGTCTGAGTCAACCCTAGAAGTCTATCACTGCTAGGAAACTCTGAGTAGCAAGTAGCGCACCAGGAGTTGGGGCATGGCATGTTATCCATCCCAGCTATTTGCTTGGAGGAATTCAGCTCCATGGAGTCACAATCTAGTTCATTGTCTGCTGTTGGAGCAAGGAGGAATTCTGGCAAGCCACCATGGAGACAGAAGGTTTTAACGTCTGATGGCCCAGAAAAAGTTTAATCCTCCCTTATTCTGCACATATTATAATTTTCTATTCCTGTTTTCTTATTAAATACAAACTACTCTGTGTGATTGCTCATGTATTAATGGAGAGTATAAAATATGCCTGAGTTAAGGGCTGTGGGAGAAATCTTGTAACAACATTGCACAAGTGATAATTTTTTTCTTCACTAAAAATAGTGAATCTAAATTCTTCATGTCAAGGGATATTTAAGTTGGCTCCCTGGAAGGATTTATTTATTTTTATTGGTATCCCAGAACATTTTGCACTAGAGGGACCCTTGTGGTCAGCATATTGGTGTTGCCCAACAGTGTTTTTATTTCTGCTTTATCTGCTGTCAGGCTGCTTTGCCGACAGTCTACTGGCTAGATGCTTTCAGAATTGCTGCAATAGGTGCTTATTGATTGAAGTTCATTTAAAAATCAGTTGGTAATTCTATTACTGCAGTATTTTATCTGTGAAGTCAGAGTGTCACCAAGCAGCCATCAACTCACTGCTGAGGAGGTTTGACTTGGACCATCCTACTCCATGTTATCAGGTGAAAACATAACGGGAATAAAGCTGCCTTGGAGCTTCTTGTCATCCTCTTTCCTAGGGTTGTGTTGCCTGGTCTGGCTAAGGTCAGTAAAGTTGTTTTAGTGAATACAGATTAGGATTTTGGGTGAAAATATGTGAAGGGATGGCACAAGTACTGTCCCTTTACTTCATATGTGTCTCTCTATCCCATGCATACAGTGCAATGGAGCAATACATTTATCCTTTGCAAATCAGAGAGCCAAATACCCTGGATGAGCAACACTGTAAATTGCCATACATGACCTATAGTCACCACCCAATCTCAGAATGCAAACTCTGCTGAATGTTTGGTACCCTATTGGCATCCAAACTTGATCAGCAAACATATTGAGGGTGTTCCTTCAATGTCAGGATAGACATATGGCAAATTAACTATTAGCAGCTAACTTAGAAGTCTTAATATTTTGAGTCTTTTAAGGTTAAAGAAAGTTTTCAGGACCTCAGGAGAAAATGCTCACAGTCAGAAACTGGGGATAAGTCAGCCAGGCCACATCCCCTATTAGAATTAGCCCTGTCCAGTCTTGCACAGTCAAATATATAAGTACATGTCACAAATATTTCAGCAACAAATGTACTGCAAAACCAGGTACCTAGATTCAACTTCCACCCCTTTTATTGTGTGTTGTGCCTGTTTCAAGATGTGCTAGAAAAAGTGCTATGGAGCAGCTCTCTATCAACTCTTCACTCAAAATTTACTCCTCAACATGGAGAAAATCTAGTTTCTAATCTTTCTATGAATTAGTTTCTCACCTCTAAATTGAAAATGTCTATGGTTACTAGTTTTCCATTGCAGTTTGATGTTTATACAGAGAAAGCTGTGTACAATTCCCAGGTAGTTGATGTGGATATTAGATAAATGTGCACACAATATTACGAATGTATACACACACAAACACATAAACTCAAACACACAGAAGGGGAGATCTGTTGACAGGGAAAAAAAAAAAAGTCACTTCAAAACCACTTCAAAACCACCTTTTTGTTTCAATCAGAGATAACCTGAGTGTATTCTGTTCCATAGCAATAATGAAACATCTTTTCAGCATGCCCAACAGGGCATACATTTTTGGACATGAAGTCACAATGAGCTGTGCCAGCAGCAAGGCAGTCCATTGAAGCAATCACAATGTAAAAGCATTGGTGGTGACCCTGAAAAGAAGAGAACTTACCACTGTAAGCAAGCCAACAAAAATATTCTGCCCAATAACATATACAATAAGTAAAACTGTACCAAGCAGAATGAACGTTTAAACCACTCAAAGTTGCATTCTATGGACTAGTATCAAAGGTATTAACCAAAGCATACGTGTATAAACGTGAACCCAGCATGATGATCACAATGAATACAAGGGAACCATGCATATACAATGGAAAGGCTGTCATAAACGTAATAGATAGTGTTGTTATATATATAGTATGTTATTGTTTATGCTTTTTTGTTTGTTTGTTTGTTTGTTTTATTGCATCCTTGCAAGTCCTTTACAGGAACCTCTTTCTGCAAAGAATTTATCTTTCCCATGTATCTGAAAATATAATCTAGTCTGGGAGTCTGAAGCTGGATTCCAGAGAACAGTCAATTTCCTCCTTTTTGAAAGCAAAGTCTGCAGCTCGTTGTCCAAAACATATTCCTCACTACCAGTGGGAGCTAGGTGAGAAACTATAGTATCCTCTGCCAAGTTAATCAGTTCAGACCTTCCTAGAGAAAGATCTATCAGCTACTTTGAAAGTTACAAGAAAACAAACATCACTTAAAAGGCATTTCCATAAGCCGACCTCCCATTGTTTTGCTACTAGTGTCATAAACACAAGTTCATTTCCTCTTTTGGATGCCAGACACTCAGAACAAGATGTTTTTCATCTTCTACGCAGGAGCTCTCAGGTAACTCCCAAATGGCCAGCTTACCACTCCTTCTTGGTAACTGAAGGGGTATGGGATGCTGCTGTAGGCTCTGCTGTTCCTCACATAAATGTCAAAGGCAGCAGTTCTTCTCCCTAATTGACCTGTTGACTTCATTTGTTGAACATACATGATTGAAGAGTGTTTTGCATCACCTGGTTGCCTACAAGGTAAAGTGAGTCAGGCAAGAAGGAAGAAAATGTGCTTGAATGCTGGATACTGCCAAATAGCAAGTTAAAGTTTTCACTGGTGAAAGTATGTCACAGCTGTCATTTTAAGGGGTCTGACAGAGGTCAGAACTGAGCTGTGACCTGGGCAGTAGCACTGAGGAGGATCTGGCAGAACATACTTTGTAAATGTTTCCTTCCCTTGTTCCATCAGCTACTGACAAAGTCACCAACTCTTGAGGATGGCATTTGGCTTATACTAAAGATTTAGGATCTGCAGTCTCCTAAGTACAAGCTATGTCCACAGCACCAGTGCTTGACACTAGCTGATATTTTGAGTGTGAAGCTTTATTTTGCATTCAGATACGACTTTCAGCGCTCACAACTAATGCATGGCCTAGAAAGTTAAACCACTTTTTAAAATTCTATTAGTAAGGAGAGAAATAGCTCAAGAGTAGTTTGGGGGTTAGCAAGTCCATGCTCTTTTGAACTAAGAAAATGGAAGAATCTCCTCCATTCTGCCTTTTACCAAGAGAGTCTTCTCAAAGACCCTACAAAGCATTTTAGTGGCTTCTAATGAATGCTGACTGTTGAAGTCCAGCATCAATAACAGGAAATAGCAGGAAACAGAAGCAACAAGTCAGCAGTACCAGCTAACCACATTTTGATAGCACATGCAGGAATAAAGGCCCCATCCTTAATTAGATCACGGAGAGCTAAATCGTTACCTTCACCTGATTTTTTTCGTGTTTAACATCATAAGTCTCACACTTGGATTCATTTAGACACACTGATTCATTAGGCGGCCCATGACCTTAATAAATTTACATTACCAGGAAGGGGTAGTTTATACCAGTCTCTTAGTCATAGAAATGACTCATGATATCCACCCACACTAACCTTTGTTCGGTCTCTACAAGTATGCCAGGGCTTGTCAGCCTTTCACAAATGGAGTTCTTTGATTCCCTCAGTAAGAGAAGGACATCAAGGAAGTCTGGTTGCAAGAACAAGCTGCCTATGGAAGACACAAAACAATAACAGTGACCTTGAGAAGCTGAGGACTTGTTTTCTCCAAGTGCATGATGTACTGCTGGAGGGAAATGTCTCACATGACCTGAAGTGAGGTAAGAGTGCAGGATGGGGGAGCAGGGCTTGTTCTCTGCTCACAGGCTGCCAGACAGCCTCTTTGGGAAAATACTCCTAGAGCAGTTTCAACACACAGCAAGCAGCAGGGAGAATATAGGGATTTTGTTCTAGATATGAGCATTTGGCCACATTCAAAGTGGAACAAAGGTGTTGAAGCAAATATAAAAAGAAGATGAATCCTAAATGCAACCCCCTACATGTTTGCTTTCCTGCCTACCCTAGGGACTCTTAGTATGGTTTCAAGGCCATGGCAAGAGTTATTTCAAACTTCTTTGGTAACTATTTCTGAAGAAAAATATTTAAGAAAGACATAAAAAGCTGTTCTAATAGCACATTGCTTTGGGCAGAAGAACAAAAAACACCTAGACCAACCATAACTCGAATCTCACAGAGCCTTGAAAACTGTAGCTTGACAGCCTTTCCAGATGACCATGAAAGTCCCTGAAGGACTTCCCAAATTCTGGTGCAGACCACAGGACACGCTGGAGCCCTTCAGTATTACTATGGAGAATGAGGTCATCACAAGTAAGGTGCTCAAAGCTCCATTCACAATAGTTAGTTTCATAAAGGAACTCTCTTCCTCTGCTTTTTGTATGTTCGTATGTCCTGCCTCAGAAAATTTGTTAAATCCACTTCTAGCATCTCTGAATGCAACCTTGGCAAAGAGTTTGCCTGTTAGAAGAGTTTGTCTCAGCATATTACTCATTGTCATGCTTTATCATATATATCCCAACCCACCAAGCAGCCAAGCCATCACGACAAGTTTAATTTTCAGGTAGGTCACAAGAGATTATGGGACTGGCCAGCTTGCATAACTTCACAAAATCTACAGTAAGAAAATGAAGGGTGGGAGTGCTTGCTATTGTTCTGGGGCAAGCTGCTCCTGTATCTCAGGACTTCATTGTTTTGTAGTGATTTGAGCAAATGCTTTATCCCCTGGCAGTTAAAGAACCTTTTCAAATCAATTTGTGGGACACTTATTTTGTGCAGATTTGAGTGTTACAGGAAGACTTTAGACTCTGATTTAGAATATTTGATGATGGAGTTGGTCACTGTTGCAGTTGAACCCCCCAAACCCTTCCATATTTCTGGAAACATTGGAGAAGTTAGAATCTGAGCAAGACAGCTGAAAGATATTCACTGGCAAAATCTGCATATGAAAATATGCAAATATATTAATATTTTAATGTAATTTTTTTTTCAATTAAATGATTCATGCTAAAAAGTATTTCTCATCAATTGGAAACAATATTCACTTCCTTTCAAATCAGAAGAAATTAAAATAAATATCATTCAGTTTTCCTGTTTATCTCCTCATCCAGGGAAGGGGGAGAGGAATGGAAAAAGTGAGAAAAAATACACAAAAATTAACTATTTTCTTTTTGCAGCTCTTTTGTTTTGAATCAAGAAATATTTTTTACTTCAAATCATTTCATTAAATGTATCAGAAAATTACACAAACTATTCTCAGAAAAATGAAAAGCTGCCAGTTTGATCAAAAAATTTGACAGGCAAAATTTTCTGTTATTTATATGTCTTCTGATCTTAATTTTGGAGAATTAACATACCTCAAATTAAGATCTTTCTTGGAAGATTGTCCAGTTATTCACTTGCACCTGAATCATCGTATCACAAACTTCAAACTCTTTCATGGACCCTGGAAGAAGAGCTTTTTCATTTCCAAAATAGGGCCCTTTTGCCCTAGTTGTCATGTAGCTCATGCTATGCTTGTACTTTTTAAAGATCACTTTGCTCAAGACAAAATTACATGCTCGGGACGGCAACACTCATTCTGCCACAGCAGACATTTCATCTCTTAGAAATGATAGTCTGTTTCACTGCCCTGAATATCACACACCTTGACGCATACAGCAGAGACACAAGGCAGAATAACCCAGAATTCAGGAAAGCATCTCCTGAGAGGTGGACTGTGTATCAGATCGAGCTCTTTAGGAATATTACAATATCTCTGCAACCTTAGTTAGCTATGCAGGCTTTGTTAACTTGTTAATGTGCCTTTCCACAAATAGACTGGTGTCAACTCAAAAAATTTATTGTTGCTCTGGACATATATAGTGTTCTTCTGAAAGCTGTGAATTCTGACATAACAAGACCACTTGCAAATCTCAACTGGAGAATGAAGAGGGAAGGGAAGGGAAGGGAAGGGAAGGGAAGGGAAGGGAAGGGAAGGGAAGGGAAGGGAAGGGAAGGGAAGGGAAGGGAAGGGAAGGGAAGGGAAGGGAAGGGAAGGGAAGGGAAGGGAAGGGAAGGGAAGGGAAGGGAAGGGAAGGGAAGGGAAGGGAAGGGAAGGGAAGGGAAGGGAAGGGAAGGGAAGGGAAGGGAAGGGAAGGGAAGGGAAGGGAAGGGAAGGGAAGGGAAGGGAAGGGAAGGGAAGGGAAGGGAAGGGAAGGGAAGGGAAGGGAAGGGAAGGGAAGGGAAGGGAAGGGAAGGGAAGGGAAGGGAAGGGGAGGGAAGGGGAGGGAAGGGGAGGGGAGGGGAGGGGAGGGGAGGGGAGGGGAGGGGAGGGATGGGGAGGGATGGGGAGGGAAGGGATGGGGAGGGAAGGGATGGGGAGGGAAGGGAAGGGAAGGGAAGGGAAGGGAAGGGAAGGGAAGGGAAGGGAAGGGAAGGGAAGGGAAGGGAAGGGAAGGGAAGGGAAGGGAAGGGAAGGGAAGGGAAGGGAAGGGAAGGGAAGGGAAGGGAAGGGAAGGGAAGGGAAGGGAAGGGAAGGGAAGGGAAGGGAAGGGAAGGGAAGGGAAGGGAAGGGAAGGGAAGGGAAGGGAAGGGAAGGGAAGGGAAGGGAAGGGAAGGGAAGGGAAGGGAAGGGAAGGGAAGGGAAGGGAAGGGAAGGGAAGGGAAGGGAAGGGAAGGGAAGGGAAGGGAAGGGAAGGGAAGGGAAGGGAAGGGAAGGGAAGGGAAGGGAAGGGAAGGGAAGGGAAGGGAAGGGAAGGGAAGGGAAGGGAAGGGAAGGGAAGGGAAGGAGCACTTTGCACCAAGCTACAGTTCCACCTACATGCAGGTCCCTAGGCAGCCTTTCCTTAGACCTTCTGAATCACTTTTCAGAAGCATTTAGCTCTCTCTGTCAGTAGGGGCTGAAAAACACAGAAGGGAATTCAGGGCACATAGAAATGGCCCCATGTTTCAGGCTTACATGCTAAACTGCTCTAGAGGCACCATCCTAACTTTTTCCACACATGCATGCACACACACATGCACACACCCACAAACACAGTGCAAATGATGTTGAAGGCAGTCACAGAATGGGGATTTTTTTTTTTTTTAAGAGAAGATGGAGCTTGAAGAAAGGTTCTCTGAAGAATTGGAGCTAGCAAAATTCATGCTTTCCCAAAAGCTTGCAAACTACCTTGTCTAACATATATTTGAATGTTGCCTTGACATTTGACTTAGACTAGATCCTAAAGATGGTCTTAAAAGAACAAGGACATTATATATGAAAGGGAAGTGATAATGTGATGCCCTCTTAGGGATCAAAACTGATAAACTAAGCACAAGTTGGACATTAGCAGAAAACAATATTTAAAGCAGATCTTCCACAGAATTTAAACTTCTGGTTTAAAAGGACAGTGCAGTAGAAAATAAAATAATTAAAAAAAAAAAAAGTAAAGAAAACACATTTGAACTGGAGATGAGAGATAAGGTACAGCAAGATCTCATGAAATTATTAAGTAACAGACAAGGAACAAAGAGACAAAAACAAACTAGTCAGAGACAGACCCATAGTAATTACCAAATCAAGCATGTGGCCTTTAGAATGAGTGGGATCATTCATGTGTTACACAAGATTAAATGAATCTAAGGGTGCTATAAAACCATGCACTGCAAGTGAAAGAATTCAGAGCAAGACAAAATTCAAATTCACAAACAGATGCTCAGTGAAATTTATTGTGAGTTCAGAGAGTGGCTCTGCTAAATCATTAAATAAAGACTTGGAATTCCTCAGTGCATAATTTAAAGCAATGCAGAAGGAAGAGATACAATAAACCAAAATAAATTGGAAGAGAATACACAAAACTCAGCTTGGTTCTGGGGCTAGGCAGAGGTACCAGTTTGAATCTTCTCAGAGTCCCTGGATGTTTGCATGTATTTGCAGAATAATAGGAAATCCAAGGAACAAAGAGCAAGGGTAGGAGGGGGAAGGAACATAGTGCCACAAAAAGCGGAAGGAAGCAGGATGAAGAAGGAAGAAGAATATCAGAAGGGGACAATGAAGAAAACAAGAAAGAGACTGATATTTGGTAGGAGCAGGCAACCATCACCATAGCAAGCACGAGTGACATCTCCTCCTGTTGGCACATCACCTCCCCATGATCCATTCATGCTCCCCGCAGACCTTTGTCTCCATCATGACAAGTGACTGCTGTGACCAGTAATGTATCACTTCAGCCCCTGGTTCCCAAAACCAACCCTCTCATTGAACTCTCAGGTTAAACAGTGTCTCCAACTATTTGCATACGTGTGCAGTGTCAGAAGGGCTGTTATGATCTGCACGTTAGTGTGTGTGCAGGAATGCATGTATCAGGCTGTCATGCTGCAATTTTCCACCTCCTTACATTCTGCTGATTCCCTGCAAAACCTGCCGACCTCCTGGGACTCTGCACACACCTTCAGTAGTTCTTCATCAGTTTAAGTTTCAAAAAAGATGTATATTTCACTGGGGAGAGCACAGCCAACAGAAATTTGCTTCAGAGCACAACCATGTGCATAAACTGGATGCAGACAATTCTTCCCAATAAAATGAAATCATTTCAAGTTCTGATGACAGAGGAGTAAACAGCATGTCAGTGACATATTGTCACTCTTCTGCCACCGTCTAATCAAGGTCATGGAGACAAATACTTTAGTTTATTAATGCTCTTCTCAGCGTACCACATTAGATCCAGCCAGTGATTCCTGGATAATGTTACGCAGCACACAGGACTCCTCTGTGCCTTGTGCCTTAAAGTAGCAGCATTTAGTACATGGCTGGCATGCATAGCTGCAGGAAGAATGCTGATCCAAATCCCTTGTGTTCACCCCAAGTTTACTTTATTCCACATACCCTGAATTGTCAGATCTTGCCAACTGTACATAAAAAAAAAAAAAAAAAAACATGGCCGATTTTTAAATCCCAATTTTCCTTTCACCAACCAATATTTCCACAAAACTTAATTTTATGTTGGGATGAATAAAAAGATACCTACTATTTGGACATTTCAGTGAAGAATCAAATTTTGTAGGGCAGAACCTAATTTCAGGTGACCTGAAATTAAGTCTTTTTAACCTGTGAAATTCTATGACCCTTCATGTCTGCTTGTTGATGCTTATCTTCTTTCCTTGTTGAGGTAACAAAAATAATGTGTTATTTGTGTCCACACCTGAAAAACAAATTTCTAGTTGTATACCTGTCTTGTAAGATTAATTATGAAAAAAAAAAAAAAGTGAAACTAAACACTTTGATTTATCTAAGTCTGAAAAAAATGTTGAAAAGATTTAATTTACTCACACGCCACCATCGCACTACTTGTATCAGGAAATATTATTATTGTGATGAAAACATTCAGCTTTTAGATCTATTATCTTCCATGTGCTTATTTAACAAATATACCAATGTATAGCATAGAGAAATTAAAAGATGCTAATCTCAACAGTTCTTTCTCCTGTTATAGTATTTCAAGACCTTCCCTGAAAACTTCTAATTTTAAACTTAATTCATCCTACAGGGTTAATAACTAGTTAAACAGTTAACTGTCTATATAAATACTGCACAGCTTAAGTTCAGATGCCTACAAAGGGAAGGTAGAGACGTTCTCAGTGTCAATAGGCCATGACTTCCACAAAGCCAGTGCACTGTGGCTGAGAGAGTGACCACCCACAGTGACACATTTTTATACCAAAGATGCAAGGAGGCCTACGCCAGTGACCTTTCCTGGAGACCAGGAGAATAAGTCTCAGTAATTCAGGATTTAGCCATTCAGAGAAGTTTTTCGGTCCCAGTTAATAAAGGGCCTCACTAATCCAAAAGCTACAAACCTAACAAGATTCCTGATCCAGCAGCCGCTGTGGTTCAGGGAGGAGTTGGGATTTTGCTTCATTTGATTAGGAATTTATGCTGTTTTCAGCACTGTTTGCAAAAGCCCTTGGATACAGATGCTGTGCTCCTGCAGCCTCCAGCACAGCACACCCTGAAGACACAGCCCACTCTGGGGGTGCACAGAAGTCACACAGTCTCCCAGCAGCTCATCCATGTTAAGAACAATGGCCAAGAGAAAAAGAAAAAAAACACAAATCATAAAAATTTTCACCTGGTCAACACGCTTATTCTCCATTTGTGACTGAAGCATACGCGTATGCTATAGCCTACTGGCAGCAGCTAGCACATTTTCATACACATCCCTTCTGCAGGAAGAATTATTGCCAAAAATATAACACGTTATGCAAACAACTTAGTCACCCAAAGAGCTTTGTAAATGCGTAATAAGAAGATAACACTGAGCAATAAAATATACTTTACTGAAGTAACATGAAAACATATGGCCTTCCATTCTGCCTTTAGTACAGCAACATAACAAGCCTAGTGAACCAGGTCACCCAGCCCTACAGCCCTTCACATTTTTGCATAAGAATTTCACACAAGTATACTATCTAAACCATTTCCTAAGGACGTCTTCTATTACTGAAGTCACCCAGCCAGAAAGCACAATAATGCACACAGTTTCTTTTGGAAGGGGGGCAGTGGGGGAGAACAGTGTAAAGCAGAGGAGGTTTTCAAATATTTTGTGGAAATGGGAAAACACTCAGTAAGTACGTAGCTTGGAGAAATAATAGCATTGCAATTCTGGGCTTTTGGGAGAGCCTTCAAGCCAAGTGCTTCGTAATCTACTGAAGAACTGCACTGGTTGCCAAAAGGTTCAGTGTATATGTATACGTATGTGCATACGTATGTAATGCATCTGTGTGTGTGTGTGTGTGTGTATACACGTATAAAAATCAAATCAAATCAAATCAAATCCTGCTCTTTATATGAGGAGTTAGCCTGTCTAGACTGTGGAACAGGCCTATATTACTTCAAGGCTTAATTCAAGATAGTATCCACAGTTATAAAGCAATAAGGAGACCCAAGTACCAGGATTATTTGAGCAATCAGATATGACACAGTCACGGTTATTTAGAAGTAATCACACTCCTAGCAATTTACAGATATTACCCCCTCCTCTTTCCAGTGGTATAGGCATAATAGTGATCTGTGTCTTCTGAGTGAGTGAGGGAGCAGGCACATGTCTTTTTCTGCATCTCTCGCCTGCTCACCCTTGGTTGAAAAGAGGATGAGAGAGTGGGTGCTGACCTGCAATTTCAGAGCAACAATGTTCCTTTACACCCTTACACCATCTAAATTTTTCAATGGACCATTAAAATGTCTCTCATTTTAGCAATTTAATGAAATAACAAATAGAATATCTGAGAGGAAAATAGGGAGAAAATCAGCTTCAGCTGAAGAAAGTGAGGACAGAACCAAAAACCTTCAGAAGACACAATTACAGTTAAATAGGACAAAATGAAATACAGTGATGTCAAATTAAGCTCCCAGACTTTGCATGAATCACTTATGTAATCAGGAAGGAACCAAGAGAGGAACCGGTGGCCTTGCAGACAATGCCACCACTGAATGTGGGAGAAAGTCCATGAGTGTGAGGGCATGCATGTGTGTGTTTGTGTGCCTGTGTTTGTGTGCTTGAGCACAAAAATGAAAAACTAGAGTGACAGCTAAAAATGCCAAAGGCAATCCAGGAAGACAAAAGGGGAATAAGGAGAATGGAATACAAATAACAGAAAACTCAATAAGCAGTGATGTGGTGAGAAACAGAAACAACTGGAGAGTTTTCAACTGGATGAAACGGAAGAGGAAGCAGGATGAGAACTGAAAGTGCAGAAGCTAGGAAACAGAAAATAAGTATTATTCAGAAGAGCATTACCAGCCGTCTACAATTTATGTTCTTCAAATGGCCACCACCCTTCCAGAGATAAACCCAGCTATAATGACTCTTGTTTACAAAATACTTATTTCCTTCTTCCTGATTCCCAAGATTACTCCCTTGCTCTCTCACAAATATGCATGCAAAGGAAGCTTCCTGGGGTAGTTTTCCTGATTCAGGGGAACATCTTATAACCAGAAACAGACTGAAGACAGGGAAAAATTTGAACTGGGAGAAGAACATCATCTTACATAATCATAATGTAAGTAGATCTAAATTGAAATTACATTTGACCTGAATCACAAGTATAATCTGCACAGACAGTCATTGCCTCCTATGCGAAGGAGGTGAGGAAGACCAGACTGATTTATTTATGCCCATCCTTAGAAAGCAC